>NW_024884833.1:2192221-2238118 GCF_019232065.1 Centrocercus urophasianus
TCTACCCAGCCAGTGATGATACCACAATAAGCTACCAAATTGGTCGAATATGATTTCCTCTTGATGTATCATTGCTGACTACTCCCAATAACCTTCTTCTCTTCCAAGTGGTTGGAGAGGGTATCCAGAACAAGTGTTCTATCATCTTTCCAGGGATGGAGGTGAGGCTGACAGGTGTGCAGTTTCCTGAATCTCCCTTCTTGCCCTTTTTGAAGACTGGAGTGATATTTGCTATCCTCCAGTCCTCAGGAACCACTTCTGTTTACCAAGAACTTTCAAAAATGATAGACAGTGATTCAGCAACCACCTCTGCCAACTTCCTCAGCACAGGTGAATTCCATTGGGGCCCATGAATTTGAGAACTTTAATTTTGGCTGGACGGTCTCTGACCAGATCCTCATTGACCAATGGGAAGTCTTCCTTACTCTAGACTCTCTTCCTACCTCCAGGACCTGTGATTCATATGATTCATAAAGAAATTCCCTAAATATTTCCAAAGGTATTTTCTGTTAACCTGCAACTGTTTCAAAACAGCGTATTTTGACTTTTTTTTTTTTTTTCCCACTGTCCTCATTTTAAAATATTGTAATAGATATCCATAGTACATCCTTATTACAAAGTAAATTTAATACAGCAAATCTATAAGGTTCAAAAATTCATTTTGAACTGATGTGAAATGGCAATGCCAAGATTGTCACAAGAACAAATTATTTCGTTTTGTGATATTTTTGTCCTCATTGTTCTGAAATTGTCATAAAGATGGATTCTAAAGTGTTCGGCTTTCTTTTTTGTAGCCTTTGTTATGAATACTGTCTGGTTTTGTGCCAACCTTCGTCATTAAGAACAAGAACGAGAATACATTATGAAAAATAAAATGTACCAAGCATAAAAATTCTGTGATAGCTCATTGTTATGACAAAGAAATTGGTGAGAAAGAATGACAAAAAATTTATCAATTATAGTGATAATCCCACTATTGTGATAGAAAGTGGAACTACATTTTGTGCATTGACATAGTTGAGGAACGACTTGAACTTAACTCATTCATATCTGGACATTCATCTATTTTACTGGAAAACAAAAACTGGTAATCCGACTACTGGTCATGGATAATTGATACAATCTGATATTCTGAAATTATTCTGGTCATTTTTTGAGTTATTTTCTAATATTTTCACAATATACACACACACACACATGTACATACATATGCATTCTCTCCTATAATGAGGAAATTTGTACTATCAGCAATTAAACTCCCAGTACAAATCTCTCTAAAAGGAGTCTCAGTGAACACAAATATAATAGGATTGAGAAAACTCCTCTGACCATTTACTGTCTCTTCTTATTCTGTTTATGGTGTGTATTTATCAAAGTCCAGCAAGAGCATGGGTATACACATGAAGAACAGAGGCCTTATATTAGGTAACCTGTTCAGGTGTACCATGTAGGAAGCTTTTTAGCAACAGAAAGACCGTTATAGCACCGTTCGTGTGTCAGCAGGAGCTCTAGAAAGCCTACTTAATTGTGGAGACAGCAAAGGATAGCACATGGGGTGCTTTCACTGATTTGTGGCTAATTCAAAACAGCTCAGTCCAAGGCAACTTTTAAAAACAAAATCTGAGAAGCTTATAAACCCTCTTAATATCAAGTAGAAGCAATGTTCAGGCAGTAGAAAATTTCAGTTGATATGAAACTCTTCTGTACCTAGACTTCAAGAGTTTGTCTAAGCATCTTGTCAAAGACAAGATAAATATGACAGTCTTGCGTTTCTGATTCAGATTCCTGTGTTTCTGATGTAAGCCCTTATCATTACTCAGATACGTATTCATTCACAGATAGTTTTGAACTCATTATTAAAATGATACACTTTTTCCTGGCCCTACTCCTTCACAAAACAATTAAAGAAAAAAAAAAAAAAAGTGTTCCTTAGTTCAAAAGATCCAGTTGCTTCATTAGATTTGTGACTGTGCAACTGAAAAAATGTTAAAGAGCTTTGTTTGTTATCTGGATATCCATAAAAAAACAGTGCAATCCTGGAGATTTGTCTCCCACTCTGTGAATTCTTTCCATCATAGTACAGTTGTGTAGAGATAGAGATGAGAACTGATTCGAAATTAATCCTTTTGATGGATAAATGTAGTAAATGTCAGATTAGTATAGTGGTCCATGCTCCCTTCTTTAGAGTTGTTTTGCAGTGAATAAATTACAATACTAGGATGTCTAATACAATAGAGCATTCTAAATAGAATAATAGAATTATATATACTATATATACAATATACAATTATATATACAACACAGAGATATTGAATCTCAAGGAAATGGGTGTATGATTTATGATTTTTTTTTTAGTTTTGAAAGTTTTGAACTAAGTTTGAAATGAAAAAAGGATTAATGCCTCAAAATTATACTTTGACTGCAGATAATTCTCCTCCTGTTACAACTTACAAAAAATGTACTAAAAATGTTCAATTATAGAGTTTACAGTTTTGCCATATGATCACCAAGTTAGTCAGAGCTCTTTTACAGTTTTATCATGTGATTCTCATGCTATAACTTCTGGTGAGTCTATTATTACTAACTGTCCTATACACAGTGATTAAAAAATACTTTTTCCATGAGTGAAAGTGTGGGATGAAAGACAAAACAAAATAGAGAAGAATAACCTTCTGTAGTTTGGCACCCAAAAATGTTTGACTGATTGTTATCCAGCTGAACTGGTGATAGAACAATTTTGCATTTCAGATTAGAAATGGAAGACAATTTATATGCTATTTTATCTTCTAATGTTTTGTTATTGTTTTGACATATGGTGAGTAGAAGGAATTTGTTAAAACTTACAATAAATAAAGTCATGGATCTTAGTTTATATTATTAAAAATTAATTTCAGAGAATAAACAAATACTTCCTAACATAAATTGCAAGTAATCACTAAAAGGAATAAAAATGAAGTATTTCTAAATAATAGCTCCAATATCTTGGAATTTCAGTAAGATATTATCTGATTACTATATCCTTATTTCTTCCCATACCTTAGGAAGAAAAGTAAAGAAATTGCAAAAAATAACTTAATACTTAGCAACAAAAAGTTAATGACAAACAGTGGATGATCATCCTGTTCATATCAGTAACAGACTTTTCAGTAGCTCACAGCAATAGGGACCTGTCTTGGAAAAATGTATTGATTCTTGGAGTAAGCTTGCAAAAAAAAAATCTTACTTGCTAACGATAGAAATGTACAAGGGGTGTTTATTATCCTTTCTTTTCTTTTTTTTAAAAAAAAATATTTCATAATATTTCGATGTCATGATACACAAGCAATGGTCATAGGTGAAATTTCTTTGACAAAAGAAGTTTCTGTAAAAATACAAAACCGTGTCTTTCATAAACTTACATGAAACAGATAATTTTTCACCAGTGCAGATATAGATAGCATTTTAATATTTAAAACATGATTTTAACCAACATTCTACAATGTATCGAAATAAAGAAATAGAGCTAAAGACTTCATAAATGGTGTTCTTTGTTTTTCCCGCATTTACTTTCTTGTTCAAATCATTGTATAGCCAAGACTTGCATAAAAATGTTTACATGAACATATAGCTTAATGATTGTTAAACTAAATCAATACTCATATCTTTTTCCCCAAAATATCATAATTTATTCCATCGATTGAAAAAATTAAAATGTGATTTTTTTCTATATCACTACGTATGCACTGTTGCTTTGTATGGGATCATGAAGTAGTTCATCAGAATCACAAGGATACACAGAATTAAATACTTAATCTTAATTTGCTCATGGGGAATAATATGCAAAATAACAGCATAATTATACTAGGTTTTCTCAGGAAAATCATGTGCATGGTGACCATAACATTCCAAATTAAAGTCCCACAGTTTAAATTCAGCATGATTACCTCAGGTGATGATAATGTTCTCATGACATTTAGTCCGCTCAAACAAACTGTGGTGTTCTGGTTATAAAAGCAAACCACTCGTTGAAATGTGTATTAAACTCAAGAAAAGATGTTTTTTACTGTTTAATACATTTATACATTTCAGCAAAATTAAAGAAAATGTAGAAGTACCACTACAACACTAATAATTAGGGGAGTTAGATGAATAGTGTGCTAATGGGATTCATACAATCTTAAGATTTTGGACAGAGTGGGATGGTTAAAATATTTTGCATTAGCCTGATTCAGTCTCAGTATGCATTTTTCTACTGCACAACAGCTTCTATATCTTTTATTAGTTATTTTAAGGAATCTCTCTTTCATTTTCCTTTGCGACAAAGTAATGTTTGTTTTTTTTTTTTCCCTATTGACATTTTTTTGGCTAAATTTATTCAACTCTTCATCCTTGGATTTCCCTCCCTGGAACACAAGTAATCATAGAATCATGGAACTATTAGAGTTGGAAGGCCATCTGGTCCAACTCCCTTGCAGAGAACAGGGACACACAAAGCTAGATCAGTTTACCCAGAGCTTATCCAGACTCACTTTGAAAGTCTCCAGGGACAGGGCATCCACCACATCACTGGGCAACCTGTTGCAGGGCCTCAGCACTTCCACTGAAAAAGATTTTTTCTTTATACCTAAACTGAGACCACAGGCTGAAACATGATCTCCACTAGACAGCGGGCTCATTCTAAGAAGACCGTGTCAAACCTGCCTATGGCAAGGGGTTGGAACTTGATGATCCTTGAGATCCCTTCCAACTCAAGCCATTCTATGATTCTATGGTTTGCCATGCTGTTAAAATTAATGCAGTAAGAATGAAGAATGTGGATATTGAAAAAAGCCTTTTGGATTTCCATATGCCTAATGCTCTCTATTCATGTTTAAAATTGTAGTTAGGTAAAAGAACACAAGCAAGGTTTGTTAATTACTAAATGATTCAGTTTGGGTTTTCTTCTTAATTATGAAGGAAATACAGCAAAAGGTCTGAAAGCAAATATGAGCAGAAATTGACATCATTAAAGAAAAACAAATCAACAAACCTCACACTTCTGTTTATTCCCATACTCTCTTCTCTTTTTTATTTCTTTCCAATTCAAACACATTTCATTAATGGGAAGCAAACATGAAAACAGAAACTTTCCTATCCCTTTCCTAATCACAACTTCACTCTTCTCTCTAGTCAGCATAGAGGTGGATGAGGTCAAACTGTTTCTCTCTGCTGCACTTCACTCTCACACTTACTGTGCTCTAGAATGAGCTTCTTCTACACAGGGTGCATAGAGGTCTTCCCTGCTGCCAGTAGCAGGATGCCTAGAGATGTTCATTAGTGAATGATACCAGTGTTGCAGATATCCTTGGAGAAAGAGCAGAAATTTGAGGGCTGAAAGAAGCGGATTCATCCCAGTTTGACAAGATCCGGAGCTGCAAGCCTTGGATGCAGGCTCCTACTTCTAGGACGAGTGTCTTCAGGGTGATTGGCCTGGTAGGCTGCTACAAGCTTGCACTTGTAACTCGTGAGATTCAAGAGCAAATTGCTCTCATTATGTGAGAAAAAAGCCAATGCAAACCTAGCAGTTATTCTTTTAAACATTTTGTTTGGACAGCTTAAGCACCAAGTAGCCTTTGTATCACTACACTGCTAGTGGAGTATATTCTTCTTCTCTTTTAGTGGAAGTTATTTCTCATAACTCCTAGGTCCTAGGTGATCAAAATAGCAGTTAACTTGGGTTTTTTTGTTTGTTTGTTTTGTTTTGTTTTGTTTGTTTTTGTTTTAATTCTGATTTTAGTTGACTTTTATCTGTTGTTTTTATTTTCTGGATATTTTACAAATATCTAAATATTTCATCAAAGCCTAAGCTTAACACTTAGCGGGTTAAA
Organism: Centrocercus urophasianus; assembly: GCF_019232065.1. Classification (NCBI taxonomy): domain Eukaryota; kingdom Metazoa; phylum Chordata; class Aves; order Galliformes; family Phasianidae; genus Centrocercus; species Centrocercus urophasianus. The sequence goes on from NW_024884833.1 coordinate 2,198,068, forward strand.
AAAAATAATACTGTCAGCACTTATCTAATAATTGTCAAAAAGAGGGAAAATTGTCATTGATAGTTGTAAGCATTAGATTTTAAGGCAATATCTATAAAGCCTTATCAAAATGCATTTTTTGCAACTTCTACTCTGGTAATACATGTAATTCTTTGCTTGCGGACTTGCCTTTTTATGAGAACTACAAAGTTACTGTGCTTGCCAATTATTACATACATACTTTTAGACATTGATAAAAATTATCCTTTTAAAAAAAAAAAAAAAATAAAAAAAAGTATATTAATTTAAGCTCTTTTGTGAAGTATAAAAATTATTCTGCAATCCTCCATAAATGCATCAAGAAGTGCTTAAATTACAGACTAATGTCACCATGAATGTAGGCTGTTTTTATTTGCTTTTTGTAGCTTTGTGGTCTATTTAATTCAGTTGGATAATAATGATGATGATAATAATAATAATAATAATAATAATAAAATCCCAAGGATTAATGGCAAAAAAATCACTTCAGATTTGGGACTGAAACTAGGCTTTAAGCATACCAATTTCACTTTAAAGAGGAAAGCTAATTATTATCAGCAGTGTGTTGTAAAGGAAATAAAATAATGCATTAATTTAGAACATTTATTTGTTCCCTCCTCCCATTCACATTAGCGTAATTCTCTAGGATGTAAAGGTTCCAACAATAAAGCAACAAAATTGAGTTGAAATTCTCTGCTATTTGTGACGTGTCTTCATAGGAAATGTTTTTTTAGAATGAAAATTATCTCTAGAAGGACTTCATATGAATATGTCATATGTTTCAAAATTGCATATTTGGTATTGATCCAAATTTTTCATTATTTATCCGTGTGTTCAGAATTGAGAATGAATGGCCAACTATTTTTTATATGCAGAGATAAAACCAAGCCTACTGAAAACCAGTGAGAGGAACAAGTAGAGCTGTCCTTCATCTGAATTTTGGGGATACCTCATATATCTTTTGAGGACTTTTTTTTTTCTTTTCTGGAATGTGGAAGCTTTTGAGATGATGTACACTTCAAGCCAGTGAAGAATTGACTGAACATTTACATGTATTTTTTGTCTAATCTTTATAACAAAGATGGATACTAAAAAGATAAAGGAGGAGCAAATGGAGGGGGGTTGTAATTTTGCAACTTACTTGTTTGAAAGTCTTTTATTTTGAGAATTGTTCTCCTGCCTGCAAGTACATGTGTGGCACATTTACTGTCATACAATCATTTTCCTAACATTTTAAAGGAATTCTATTTATTAAATAAAAGAATAAACTTCTTTTAAGAAGGGTGTATAAACCATGCAAAATATTCCAAATAGAGCTCTTAATCCTGCTTCTGATTAATATTTTGTAGACTGAATATTTAACATATTTTTTACATATTTTCTCTATGGCTTGCATGAATCCTTTGCTTGAAGCAGGTACTGGCAAAAGTACTTACAATCCTTGGCTTTCTGGCTTTTTTGTCAGTGATCTGAGCTCTGAGATATATATTCAAACAAACAAATAAACAAGCAAACAAAAAACTATCAAAAGCAAAAACACCACCACCAAGAAAAACACACAGAACCCTAAACACTGAAACTGTTGCCGTATTACTGTTCTTGCGCCTTGGAAATCAGCCTAGGAGTTATACCTCTTCTTTTTTCCTTCACACTATTTAAAAGTACTTGCCACACTGCCACCTTATGGCCAATTCAGTTTTTAAATCTAGTAAATAACCTCCCTTTGAGCTTGTGTCTTGCTTCTTAAGCATTTCAAGTAGTTTCCACCTCACACTGTGCAATTTAAAAAATGTCTACCCTTAGTTTAAACTGCTATGTTATTGCTTGACTGGCTTTGCACCTCAAATTGTAAGTACAGAAAAAGGACGCATGAGAGACACAATATTGGATGAGTATTCAACAGCGAATCTCATTTTTTTTAATAATTGTGAAACTTTACTGATGACTGGTAAGTCACTATATCTTGTTTGAATTATTAACATCCAGTGAAATAAATAAATGAAAGCCAAATCCATGAAATAACTTTTTTTTCCACCTCCCTTTCCACTGCATCTGTGAGCAGAGAGAAAAGCAGCCATAGAAATAAAATTCCTTTAAAACATTATGAAAATAATTGTATGTCTAGGCAATTCTTACATTGAATTAAATTCTTAAAATAAAATACTTTCAAACTACTGATTCTGTGATTTTAAGCTGACCTATGGTTCTATGATTTGAAGTTGAAAATTCACAAAGCCCCTTCATCTGTTCCTCTTCTCCTCTGTCCTTAAAATTATCTTAATTAAATTATATTCAAAGACAAAAGTGATACCATAGTATAATACATGGTTCTGAATACACTCAAATTTCTCAGTTGTGTGCAGAGTATCTTGAAGTGAAATTACGCATCATTCCTTACTTAAATAATTAAATATGAAGTATATGTCTGCCAAAGATGAACCTGGACATAAATGTCTCACTTTCATAAAACGCACTAAGATTTATATTAGGCAGAATAACTTATCCCTCATGGGAATAATAATTATCATTCAAATTATCCAATACTTTTGCTTTATAAATCCTCCAAACAAAATTCTGTCAAACAAAGTCTTAGGGAAAAGCAGATCTCTACTGGAAGATCAGGAACTCAACAAGCAGACACTGAACAAGGTGAATGTTAAAAGCAAGCATGTTGCAGCAAACAATATCTAACAGTTTTGATTTAAAAAAAAATGAAGAAATTATTGTGCATCTGGTAATATCATTATTTGAATAAAAGTATTCATTAAAGCCTATGAAAATATAGTAAAAAAAGACAGGAACATGAGTTTCACACGTTACAATAGCACAATTTGAAAAATAATACTTATAATATTTATTATTCAAGAGAAGTAAATACTACTCCATAATTATATTACTATAACTGATTTAATTTGCTTATGTGACTGTAAATCTCTTTAACAGGCATGATGGGAGGACTTTTCACAGCCACCTGAAATTCACTATCAGTCAATGTGCTCTAACGTTTTGTTGTGTCTAATTCATACTGTCTTGGAAGGATTCATGCAAACAAGTAGCTTTGCTGTAATATCATAAAAGTGAATTCAAAAGAATTTTTGAATGGAGTTGTGAGAATGTGTTAGGTTATTGTCTTTTTTTTCCACTTCAGTACTCATCAGATGTAGGCAAAAGTGTGAGCATGCATAAAAATACTAGTAGCAAAAAAACAGTCATTTTTTTCCTGGTTATTAAAAATAAAATAAAATAAAATAAAATAAAAAACCTCTCAGTATAGTACGAAAATAAGAGATGCTATTCCATATGAAGAAAGTTAGTTCAATGACATTATTGCAGAAGAAAACAAAGAATAAAACATCCTGCAAGAAAATATGTAGCAAAGCAGAATGACAACAACTCTATGAGAAAAAATTTCTCTTTAAATCAGTAAAATTATTTTAATGTGCTCTCAATTTGATTGATGCAATAGATAATACCTAACTAAGAAGACATAATTTGGATTGGTTGAATAGAGCCAGAAAATTTACTCAGATGGATTAAGTCTGTAGTGTTTAAATATTATGTTTTTCTAAAAGCGAGTAGGAATATATTTCCTACGACAGAATTTTGTAACATATGTAAAGAATAATCTTTTCATAGCACTGAATAATTTATTGTATTAACAATCTGAAGATAACTACTATTATTACTTTGTTAGTAAATTAGAAAGAATATGTAGCTTAACTATTCACTTATAAAGAAAAAGCAATGAAATTAATCAGTGCCTCTCCTGTTATGCTGGGTTTCACTGAAGTGATAATTTGAGTGTTTATATCAATTTTCACATTTTTATGAGGGATCAAATTACATCCATATAACCAGAAGAAAATTGAGCTAATGAACTAAATCTCTAAAGATGAAAAGTTAGAAAGCATTCTGTGACGAAAAATAAGAGTGTTATACCTGTGCCCCAAGTAAACTGAACTCCTTTTTAACGGACTACGCAAATTTACTTCCAATTACTATAATTACTATTTGCAGTTGTTCTTCAGGACCCAAAATACATATTGCTGTGTGACTGTACACAATATTTTACTGTTTTGAATAACTTCTGCTTATATCAGGAGCCAAAGCATTTGCATACATCAAGAAGTGAGGTTTTGGGGTTTTTTTGGTTATTTTTTTTTTACTTAGTGTTCAGTATTGCAAACCTCTGTAACATTCTCTGTGTCAAATTCTTTTCTAGGAATAAGGTGAAAATGATTGATTTTCTGCTGTGCTTTTCAGCAATGCATTTATTTATTAACATTTTAGCAATATATTTTTTTTCCTTAAAACAGAAATATGGTTAACAATACTGACCTTCATGTATTACTAATGGAGAATAAATACACAGAAATTTAAAGGCAGTAACTATGTAAAACTACTTTTGAAAAAAAAAAAAAAAATTGAATACAAAAGAGAAATCAGTATTTAAAAGTGATTGTAGACATCTCTTGCAAAAACCAACCTCAAGTCCTTAGCACATCCATGCAGATGCTAAGGCTTATTCAAAAATTTAAAAGGTCTAGAACTTACTGACATATGAAGATGCAACATCTTTCAGATCAGACATCAGAAGACTCACTCCAAGCGCACTAAAAGCTGTAGAATTCTACTTCATGTCCCTATTGACAGAGCAAAACTGAGTATCATTTTTCACTATTATCACACAATCACAGAACTGCAGGAGTTGAAAGGGACCACTTGAAAGGTCCCTTTCAAGGAGTTGAAAGGGAGATCGTCAAGTCCAACTCCTCAGCTAAAGCAGATTTCCTAAAGTAGGGTTTCAGGAAAACATCCATACTGATTTGAATATCTACACAGAAGAAGACTCTACAACATCCCAGAGCTACTTGTTCAAATACTCTCTCACCACAGTGTAAAGTTTTTCCTCATGTTCAAATGGAACTTCCTGTGTTCCAGTTGCAGCCCATTAACCCTTTTTCCTGTCACTGAAAAGAGTTTGGCCTCATCCACTGGACAGCCATCCATTAGATATTTATAAGAGTTTATAATCTTCTCTTAAACTGATCTTCTCTAGGCTGAACAGTTCAAAGCCTTTCAGTCCTCTTCATAAGGTGCATTCAGCCTTGAGAAAAGAAAACTGAGAAGGGATCTTATTAATATATATAAATATTGTCAGTGTAGGAGACAAAGGGATATGGCCAATCTCTTTTCAGTTGTCTGTGGGGGGGACAGGACAAGGAGAAATGGCCATGAAATGGAGCACAGGCAATTCTCCACCATTATGCTAAAGAACTTCATGGTGAGGGTGACAGAGCATTGGAGTGGGCTGCCTGGAAAGGTTGTGGAATCTCCTTCTCTGGAGATATTCAAGATTTGTGTGGATGCCTACCTGTGCAATCTGATGTAGGGAGCCTGCTTTGGCAGGGAGTAGAACTCGATGATCACTTGAGATCCCTTCCAACCCCTACAGTTCTGTGGTTCTATGATCCTGGGTCAAGAGAGATGCTCCAGGCCCCTAGCATTTTTTGTAGCCCTCTCTGCTTCACTCTTTAAGTAGTATTCCCATCTTTCCTGAACAGGGGAGTCCAGACCAGCGACAGTGTTCCAAATGTGGCATCACAGAGAGGAAGGATCACCTTCCTCAAGCTGCTGGCCACACTCTTCTTAATGGTCCCTGAGATACCTGGCCTTCCTCACCACAAAGACACATTGATGGTTCACTGTCTACCAAGACAACCAGGTCCTCCTCTGCACTGTCCTTCTAACAGGTCAGCTCCTAGCCTGTACTGATTTGTGTGGTTATTGCTTCCCAGGTGTAGGACTCTGCACTTGCCCTTGTTGAACCTCATCATGTTCCTCTCCATCCATCTCTCCGTCTCAACCAGGTCTCAATGGCAACACAGTTATCTGGTGAGCCAGCAACTCCTCCCAGCTTTTACCATCAGCAAATTTGCTGAGGGTACACTCTATCCCTTCATCTAGGTCATTGATGAAGATGTTGAACAAGACCAGACATAGTACAAATTCCTGGGGAACACCTTCAGCTACAGGCATCCTCTGTGCAACTGATCATACCCCCTGAGCTCTGCAAGTCAGCTAGATTTCAATACAGTTCACTGTCCCCTCATCCAGCCCACACCTACAAAGCATACCTACAAGGATTTTAAGGCACATAGTGGTAAAAGCTTTGCTGAAGTCAAGGTACACAACATCCACTGCTCTCTCATCATCTATTCAAACAGTGATGACATCATGGAAGGCTATCAGTTTGCTCAGGCATGATTTCCCCTTGGTGAGTCCATGTTGACTCTTCCTGATAAAATTATTCTCTTTCAGCGCATGGCAGTGGATTCCAGAATAAGTTTTTCCATCATTTTTCCAAGGAGGGAAGTGAGGCTGGCAGAGCTGTAATTTCCCAGCTACTTCTTCCTGCTGTTTTGAAGAATAGAGTGATATTGGCTTTCGTGCAGTCCTCAGGCACCTCTCCCATTCTCCATGGCCTTTTGTAAGTGATAGAAAATTGTTATACAACCATTTCTGTTCTTTTGCTCAGTGGTTGTGCATCCTACTGGGACCCATGAATTTGTGTGTTGATTTTTACCTAGGAAATTCCCTTCCTTGATCAAGCGAAGTCTTCCTTTCTCCAGACCTTCTCTCTCTTATCACCATGATCTGAAATTCATGAGGCCCGTCTAAGCAGTGAATATGGAAGTGAAAAAGGCGTTCAAAAATTGCTTTATCAGTGGCTGCAAGAGATTATTCGTCTGCATATTTGTCTCAAATCTTGCTGAGGACAAGTCAAGGCAATTCCTGGTCAATGATTGAGAAATCCTTTGTCACACAGATGGCCAAGTGAAGGCAAGTCCTGGTTAAAGTTGGCAAAATCTTTTTTCTGAAGATTTGCAGGCCAGGGGCAACAAAAGAGGTAAGACACAGCTTAATGACTGGAAAGCAGTCTTTGTGTGGGCTTACCTTGAGAATAATAGCCATTTCAGAAGGCAGTGATTCAAGTGCCCAGGAATGCCACATTGGCAGGAGAATAAAAAAGAGACCAACAATCTTGAGGGTAGGTGTCTGACATCAGATGCCTCATGACGTGATGTCTGCCTGCTGATGGATTCTCCTAGGCCTGCTATCTGAGATCTACCACGTCCTCCTGGACTTGCTCTGTTGCTGTACCTGCTTGCTGCCTAAGGCTGGCCACTCTGCTGCTGCTCTCCCCCTTTGCTTTTGCCTCAGAGCTTTGGAACAGCATGCAGCAGGATGCTGTTGGATTTTGGTGGTGACTATCCCTGCTTTATGCAATTCTTGTTTCTTTCTTATCTTTCCTTTTGCCTGCTTTCCCTTCCCCATCACCCTAATACGTAATAGTTGCTGGCCACCGTTTCCCCATCTCCCTAATTAAGATTTGTAATAAACTGGTGGGAGCAGCATTTGAATTGTTGTTTCTTAATCTCTCATCGGCTATACATATGTCAAAGAACTTCTTCTCTCTCCTATAAAATGGAGTGAGACAGTGTCCTGTGTTATAAAGACACTCACCTCATTTAGCAGCAAGCTCACATAGTCTTCCTTTGCTACTGACACACTTAAAGAAACCTTTACTCTTGTCTTTGACCTTCCTTCTAAGAGGGCCTCAGCTTTCCTCACTGTATCTCTGCATGCCCTGACGGTGTTTCTATATTCATCCTAAGTGGCCAAACCCTTTTTCCACATTCCTCATACTTTGAATTCCTTGCTCATCCATGCAGGTCTTTTGTCATCTTTGCTTGATTTCTTACTCTGATGATCTTGAGTTTGGAGGAAGTGGTGCGTGAATATCAACCAACTCTCTTGAATGTCAACCAAAGCCCTTTTACTTTGTAATGCTTTAACCCATGAGATAACTCCAAGTGGTCAAAGTTAGCCCCCCTGAAGTTCAGGGATGCAATCCTACTTATTTCCTGGTTTCTTCAATGTAAAATCCCAAACTCCACAATCTCATGTTCTCTGCAGTCAAGGCTGCTCGCAGACTTCACATCCCATATTAGTCGTTTTTTGTTTGCGAGAACAAGCCTCATCAGCACAACTCTTCACCACCTGCATCAGAACTTTATCTTCAGTGCACTGCAGGAATGTCCCAGACTGTGTGTGCTCAGCAGTGTTTCTTCTTCAGCAAGTATCAGAGTGATTGAAATTCCCCATGAGAATCTGTGTCTGTGATCTTAAGGCTACTTTCAGCTGTCTGTAGAAAGCCTCATCAACTGTCCCTCTGACAAGGTAGCCTGTAGTAAACACCCACAACAATGTCATCCATGTTAGCCTTTCCCTTAATTCCTACCCATAAGATCTCAGCTCATTCATCATTTAACTCTTAGGCAGAACTTGATAAAGAGCAACTTCACTGCCTCACATTCTTAGCTTGGTTTTCGTAAAAGAGTGCATAAAAGCATTACAGTCATGTGAGTTGTCTTACTGAAGCTCTTTGATCACAATGTGATCATAGCCCTGCAACAACAGATAGATCTCTAGTATTTCCTACTTGTTCCCATGCTGCATGCATTGATACTAAGAGAAGAAAAGGGAGAAGAGGATGCTGGTTTCTTTAGGCAAATGTAAAATGGTCCCCTGTAGCTATACATAGCCTTATATACAGCTGATAGTAATCTGTGCTCTTGACAAGTTGTGGCATTCTGTCATCAGTATCCCAGATCTTGGCTCCTGGGAGGCAGCATGTCTCTTGAGATTCCTTGTTAAACTGACAGAGGAGAGCTTCAGTGCCTTATAGAGGGGACTTACCCATTGTGAGTTTTAATCATTTCTTTTTATGGAATCCACTTCAAGCTGCCAGTATTAGTTCTCCTTATAGACCTTGGTCATGAGTGTCATGGGGTAATTATTGCTGCAGAGATCCATATCTGCTTTTGGTAGTGAAGTTGGAGAGTGGGGATTAAAGTGGAGCCCAGCTTTTGTGGGTTTCTTGGGACCAAGATGCCTCATTTTCAGTGTTGCCCACTATTTGAATGTTATTATTAGACAAGTTATCTCTTTTTCACTTAGTCTAATGCTATGCAGTCTTAACTGCTTATTGCAGCTCATCCATTTGTGTTAAAAATCATCTGCTTTTGTGCATCTTGTACAGGTGCTTACCTTATTATCAGGAGAAGTTTCAAGGCAGTTGGTGCAACCAGCTGCCTGAACCAAAAGTCTTCTTTCTCACTAATTCAGTCTGGGTACAAGCACCAGATATTTCTGGGTATTTCCCCATAGGGGCACCAATTTTAGCTCTTATGGAGTGCCCACCACCAGAACAGCAGAGATCAGAAGCTTTTCCTTGGGTTGTTATCCTGCATGCAAGATACAGAACCCTGCCTGTGCAAACTGCGATGATAGTGTTGCATCCAGAAGAGAGAAATTGGACCTCCTGCTTTTGAAAGGTGGAAAAGGGGCCCCATAAGAAAAGTAAAAGGCAAAAAGAAGGTTTCACAGTAACTGAGAATAGGGGGGAGGATAAAGGGGGATAGTTAGGAATAGTTTATAGAAGCAGGAATGTAGAGCTCGTTAGAGAAGGGGGAATAGCAGGCACAGGGCCTGGGATAATGAGGGGGATGAAGGCCACGCTGATAAGGTTTGAGACATCTGGCAGGGAGGTGATTAGATGTTCACAAGAGTGAGACAAAACTAGTTTGGGGGATGCCCCCCATTCTCTGTCAGGAGTTATGGTGAGGAAGGTCAGAAGCCTTCACGAAAAAGACAACAAATTCTTCAACCCACGACCCACTACACGCGCACAACAGGGGAGGGTCTGCATGCTTTGGGGTACAATGAATATATATCCAAATTCCGGGAAACTATTAATTATGTATTAGTTTGCCCTATATCTGTAGCACGATTTTTCTAGACGGTGTGCAAGCTCGGAGGAATTATCCCCCTTGCACCAGGGCTTTTGCACAATTGCCAATAAAACATACCTTCTCTATATCCTTAAAGGCTATAGGGTTTGATTTTCCGCACGTCACCTCCTCCATGCCTTCCCACACAAACTGCCACTCCACACCCTTAATGCTGTACCACATCTTTACTACAATGTCACAGTATGTTTGCCCGGGTCACTGTGTTCCTGATCACTAATTACCACTAGGGGCTGCCTTTTTACATGTGGAGGTATTATACCGCTGCTACTGACTTGCCCTCCTCTCCTCAACCACACTCACAAAGACTGGGATCTCTTAGCACTTCCAAACATCTCTCCCCTTATTCCAGTGTCTCCTTGATTTTACAGCAGTGCCTGCACATTCTGATCCCCTCCTCCACTGCAGGACTCACCTGTACCAAAGCTAATGATCTTGAAAATAGTGGATAAATTTTATACGTATTTTATGAAGAAATATTTAAATCTTTATTTAAGAAGTCAGTTTTCTCCTACCAAATGTAGGTCTTCGGGATAAAGAAACACGTATAACAATGTGACTAATAAGAAAACTCAAACCTAGAGTGAATTATACACTCTTCTGAATGCATTTAAATGAAAACAAACACTGAAACTTGAAAAATAATTTAGGAAAAAAAAAAAAACCTAGTTCCCATAATGGGTTTCATGACATACTTCTGTGATTTTAACATCATAAATGTGTAATTTCAAGATGGAACGCTTTTCTGAAGAGTAACTTATCAAAATGATAGCAATTGATCCTGCGGTTATATTGTCAGATATTTAGAGAACGCACTTTCTCATTTCATAAAGGAATAGTTTTAGCAACATCTAAACTCTGATGTACAGTAGAACGTCTAAAAAATAAATTACTTCCCTCTCCCTGCTGGCCAGCTCTCTTTTGATGCATCCCAAGATATCATTGGCCTTCTGAGCTGCAAGTGCACACTGTTGGTTCATATTGGTTCACTTTTGGATGGCAGGACCCACAAGTCCTTTTCTGAAGATCTGCTATCAATGAGTTCTTCTCCACATTTGTACTCATATCTGGGATTGCTTTGACCCAAGTGAAACACCTTGTGCTTGGCCTTATTAAACCTCATTAGATTCTCATGTCCCCACTTTTTGAGCACATTCAGATCCCTCTGGATGCTGTCCCTCCCTTCTATTGTGTCAACTTCCCAACTCAGATTGGTATCATCGAGAAAATTGCTGAGATTATACTCAATCTCACAGTCTATATAATTGATAAAGATGTTGAAAAGCACATGTAGTTCCATGAGCCTTTTTTTCTCCCTTTCTTTTGCATAGGAGTGATGTTTCCCTTTGCCTGACTGCCATAATTTTTCAAATATGATGGAGAGAATCTTGGTCATCAGTTCCTTCAGAAACCTTGCATGTCATCTGGCCCCAAAGACTTGTACACGTTTGTGAGGTGGTCTGAGATTTACTCCACTCTTATACTGGGAGGGATTTGGCCACCCTGACACCTGCTTAGAAGTTCTGCATCATAAGAGGCATGAGGAGCCAAAAAGATGAAGGCAAATAACTCATTAAATATCTCAGTGTTCTCCATGTCTGAGAAGGCCAGCTCTCCATTTTAATTTTTCAGAGGGGATATACTTTCCAAATTACACCAAGGTTTCCAAGTCCTCCTGCTTATTTCCCATGCTGCATGCATTGGTATAGAGACAATTTAGCTGGGCTTTCCTTTGGGAAAAATCTGAGATTTTCTCCCTCTGTTTCCTAAAGTGAGTACTCCTTGCCTGTTTTTTATTCCATAGCATTACATTCCCTTCCCACACTAAATCTAAAGTCTAAAGCCTCGGTGTTGAGCCTGGCCTGCTTGCTGCCTAGTATATTCATCATAATATGCAGCAGGATGAGGGTCCCCTACCAGTACAGGTAGGATCTGACTTACATATGGGGCCCTCTGTTCCCCTCAGAAGGGAGTTGCCTACAAAAATTATCCTTCTTCTTTCTTGGCAGAGGCACTCTTGAGGTGTGGAGTCAACCACTTTGCCCTAGACAACCTACTGGGTAGACTTTCCACCACATCCTCACCTGCTCCTCAAGTTTCAGACTCTCAAACCTATTGCATAAATGCACCTGGAAAGGTCAGGTGGGTAAGGAGGAGATTATCTGCAAAGAGAAACAGGGACCTGATTTCATTCTTCCTCATCTCTTAAGTCCTATCCTTCTGCCTGACTGTGACAGGGAAGAGGATCCACCCCTGTTGGGGGGTATCATACTGGTGGGTTGCTAGTAGGTATTTCAGGGAGTTGTGCCACCACCAGTCTATGTCCTGCTCACAATCCCAGATGCTCCTTAACCTCTCCACTTCCTCCTTGAGCTCTCCCACTATGCTGACATGCTGAGCAGATCATCCACCTGCTTACACATCATGCAGGTGTTATCTCTAACATTCTGTGGGAGCAGATACGGTCCCAGACATTCTCTGCAGCCAGAGACCTCAACAGATGCATTTCTGGGAAGGAACTCAGTCTGGGTAGCCTCATTCTTTCTGGCAAGACCTTTCTGTCCAGTGGAGACCATGGTTAGAGATGTTATCTCTTACTGACATGCTATGCCCTGTTTGCCCACTCTTTTTGCAGTGGTCCTGGTAGATGTCCTCCTTCGGGACCATTTTTGTAATTGTATTTTGTGATGCTGCTGCCCCCGGTCCTTCCTCCACCATGTCAGATCCACTGCCAGACAAAAAGCAATGGTGCCTAGCAGCCCTGCGCTGACAGGAATTTGGCTGCCCTGCACAGGTAATTCCTTGCTTCAGTGCAGAATGTGACCATACTAGAGGGGTCTGCCTGTGGAGAAATTTTGTTAAAGGTTGTTTTCCCCTTTTTTCCAGGATTCACTATGCATAAGTTTCCAACATTCCACTACCTTCCACATTTTAATCATTTATTGGGGTGATGTAGGTTCCTGCAAGAAATAGACAAATTCTTGAGCAAGTACTGATATCTTTAGATACTCAAGGTATAAACAATCAGAATCATAGAATGGCTTGGTGTATGAATCCTTCTTTGCTTTCAAAGCTTGCTTTCTGAGCTATTTTTTGTGATAAGACTTTAGGAAATGAGATGGGTGTTGCCATGTGGCAATCAACATCACTCTGTGGACAATTTTTACATTTGAAAGCATTTCTTTGGAGCTGCTTACCTTCGGAAGAGAGTGCTTAGGACTGTTTACTGATGGAAGAGCTAACCTGTGACCAAATAACTCCAGCTTGCTATGGGAGATTAGGGGATGATACCATTGTATCTTGTGAAGGAAAAATGCAAGTTGGTGCATCTCTGCTCCCTCTTATCTACTGGCAAAGCAAGGAAAATAGGAACAAAGGAGTTTCTGCTGAGATCCCAGAGCCAGAAGCTGCCACTCCAAGGAGAGCTGACTCAATTACTTTGGATTTGAGCTGTCACTCCAAAGAGAGCTTACTCGACCACTTTGGACCTATAAATAAGTTTGTACTATCACTGAAAGGGAGCCGTCATTACCATGGTCACCGTCATCATCAACGGAACAACTCACAATGACCCAGCACTATTGAAGACTGAACAACAAATTCCTTTTACTTCCTATTAAGACTCCTTGCTTCTTCTTTCCTATGGTTTTTATTGCTCTCCTTCCCTTCCCCATTACCCTAACTAATAATAATGTCCATCCTTCTGTTCCCCATCTCCATGATTAAGATCTGTAATAAACTGGTCCAACCAACATTTGAACTGTCGTTTCTTAATCTCACACCGAGTATACATATATTATAAAGAACCTCCTCTCTCTCCTGCAAATTGGAGTGAGACATTTGGGTTGGAGAGGTGCTTAAAAATCACTCAGGTCCAACATCCCTAATGTAGGCAGGGTTACCACCTATTAAATCAGGCTGCCCATGGCACCATTGAAACTGTCCTTGAACACCTCTAGGGATGGGGCATCCATAACCTTTCTGGGCAATCTGTTCCATCTGAGTGTAGAATTTCCTCCTAACATCTAATCTAATTTTCCATTCGGTTTCCTCCATGTCTTCCTCCATGTCTTCCATGTCCTACTACTGTGTGTGTAAAAGGACAGCTAAGACAGGTCTTAACAAGCAGGATTCTTTGCAGTGTTAATTATATTAATAATACCATGTTTTGTCTAGCAATGTGGATTATCTCCAGGAGAAAATAAATAAATTAATTAATTAAAAGGGAATTATCATGAAAGATAAGCTTATGACAATGAATTTTTATACAGTAACCTCAAAATTGATTGTTTCATGTGCCATCTTTTCCTATTTTCACTTTTTCTTGGCCTACTTGGAAAAAATAAGAATAAGCTTATATATAAGTATTTTACATATTTAAGCAGAATAAACTTTTTGTGAATAGAAATATCATAAGTTTATCACCTTGATTAAATATCATTCTAATAAACTAGGCACAGTTACACTTTAAAAGATAACTGCAGAATGTATGTAAGAAAAAGTTATAGCATTCAAAAGGTACGTGTGTCATTTAGTGCTACTCAGCTAATTTTTATTTTTACTTTCATAAACTTGAGGTATCATATTATAACATCATTCTACATTCCTGACTTACATGACAACGGATCTCCTGATTTTCCAGAAAAGAAAACATACAGGCAAAGAAAAATAAACAAATAAATAAAATCTAAAAAGAATCAAACAAAATCCCCATATAATTAAAATATTTTGTTCCCCCTACAAACATAAATATCCCACTACCTAGCAAAATGAGTATGCTAATTAGGATGTACTAGATTCTTTAGGATTTGCAAACTTATCCAAAATCCTCAGACACTTCTCAGCCACCTGACAAATAGTAAAACAGTGATCTCTCTTTATCAAAAGATTTTTTGCTGAGTTCCAAGTTATCTTGAAAGTTAGAGCTCTCAGAGTGAGGAGTTAATATCAAGATCATAGCTTGGAGAGAAAAGCAAGTTGAAAGGTTTAGTAAGATAGACAGTGTTTACTAAATTATGTTACTTTCCTTCTTTAAAGGGATCATCATCATTTATTTGTTTCAAAAGACTGCTGACTGGACTAGCTGTTTTGAAAAATCTCCACTTTCACACTTCTTAACCAAGTGTTGACAACTGTAGCTTCAGTAGAATTACATTTTCGAGGAAAATTTGCTGATACTGTTTACTTGGCTTATACTATACATTCTTGCTTCTTTAAAAGGGCAAAAATTGATTTTTACTCTGAATTTTTACATCAGTCTTACTTTGAAGATGGCCAACAACAAATAAATAGTTTATAATCGTGCATAAAATACTGTAATTACAATCTCCCCTAAACAAATTTGCACTATATGTAAAGATTTCTGTGTGAAATGAAATTACTCATTTCTCTGATACAAGGTTTTTGTAGTACTTGGTCATGTTTTGACAAATACATTTCATTACTCGATTTAACTGAATACAGTGTTACTCTGTCCTCTTTTATTATTTTCACACTATGCATTCTTTGAAGAATATTTGCAAATATTATACCCCTCTGGAGAGTCTCTTAAAAGTAAATAAATTGCTTAAGTTTATAAAAAGGGCATATGCACATACTTCCTATTAGGCAGAATATAATAGAGCAGCAGAAACAAAATTATGAAAAAGAGTTTTTGTATTCCCATTTTTAACAGCATACCTCCCATAAAACAAACATTAGCAACATTTTGTTTCTGGTGATTTTACTTGTTTATAAGGTTTATTTACAGATGACAAACAATAAATTTTACTGATTCCTGTATATAAAATTTCAGTGAATGAAAAAGTTCAGCCAAATATGCCAGGGCTTACTTAGATTCTATTAAACTACGTACAAAATTTACAAGTCCACAGGCTTCTAGAATTTCTGTTAAATTCAGCTCTCTCCACTGAATTTAATACAGAATCATGTGATGTTTTTGGAGATGTAAACTCAAAACTTGCTTATAAATGATGTCTTAAAAAATACATAGTCTTACATTTTGGGGAGAAAGAGAAGGGAATAACGATTCACATTAATTGTAATGTTCTCTCATAGTTAATTCTCTACTAAATAACATGAATTTTTATAAGGCTTGCTATACTGTGTGTATGAAATTCATAAGAGTAATACTTCCTGAAAAGTAATACTTCCTAAACTTCCTATACTTCCCTGAAGGGAGGTTGTAGTGAGCTGGGGGTCGGCCTCTTCTCTCGTGTCATTAGTGATAGGACCAGGGGGAATGGTTTCAAGCTACGGCAAGGGAGATTCAGACTGGACATTAGGAAGTATTACTTTTCAGAAAGGGTGGTCAGGCACTGGAATGGACTGCCCAGGGAGGTGGTGGAGTCACCGAGCCTGGGGGTGTTCAAGGAAAGGCTGGATGTTGTGTTGAGGGACATGGTTTAGTAGGAGCTATTGGGAATAGGTGAACGGTTGGACTGGATGATCTTTTAGGTCTTTTCCTTGGTGATTCTATGATTCTATAATTCTATGATTTATACTTTGGTTGTGTTAACTGGAAAGCCTGTGGGTAAATATCAGGATATTATCTGTATTTCATTACTTAGCAAGTTTCATAGTGTAACTTAGCACTAATTATTTTATGGGGACAATTTTATTTTCTTCCTTGGATAATCATTATTGATTAACTCTTTGTGGTGCATATGTAAAAAAATTATTTCATACTTGATGTCTCAGAAACAGAATAGCAACATCCAGCTGTAGGAAACTGCCCTTGCTCCTGGCAGAGGAGATAGCTTACTCCATTAATGAGATAAATAAGATTCTAACATTTTAGCAAATCCATAAAAAGTTCAGAAATTTTGGTCTGTAACATTATGCTAGAAAAATACACTGTGTAATACTATGGGAAAGTACAGGTATAGTAGATATGTACACACTGTAAAGACAGGGCAGTACCTGCTCCTGACCAAGTTTAATATTCACTATAAAGGAGAATAGAGTTGAACTGAATTCTACTTAACTGGAATTCTCTGAAGAAAAACTGCAGGAGAACTGGAAGATGTAATTTTGTGGCTAAAGTCTTAAATATTCTCATTAAATTTCAGCCATATTACAGGTAATTGGAGACAGTGATTTTCATCTTTGCAACACCTTGAATAGATACAAAATTCTGTGAATCAGCTGCTACTGATGCTAGGAATCTATCTCAAATTGCAAGGAAATATTTCTAAGCAAAATTCTCTCCATCATGAAAACAAAACTGTAGCAGTAAGCAGGCAATTCATAAAGAAAACACTGTGTTTTTACAGTGTATGAGATTCATTAGTTAGAATACTTTTTGGTGTCTGCTTATTAATAAGCAAGTAAGTAGAGTGTGAAGGGTACTTTTACTGCTTAACATGAAGAGAAACTGATACAATAAAAATAGCATAGCATACACATAGTTGTGGAGAGAGTAGGGGAAAGGGAAGTAAAGAAAACAGAAGATAAAAGCAGCTTTATCAACCACAACTACCTATATAACTTAAGAAGCCCTTAAACCTAAATGCCCTAGCAGAGGCTCATGCTGATGAAAGAGCAGAAGCAGTATGTTAGCATAGCAGCACTTTAACAACAGCTCAAGAGGTCAGGTACCCTGGAGCTGACTTTTGGTTAGAGCTTCATGGACTGAATGCTGTGTGTATTCCCAAGAGAGTTCGCCAGTCACTGTTTAACAAGACTGTTCTTGGAGTGGGTGATAGATTTTACCTGCTTAGGGAAAACAAAAGTCCTAAACATAACAGTCAGGAAAAAAAATGATGATATGGTAGTGCTGTGATAGAACACAAAATAGTAAAACTGATACAAATTAAGTATTTTTTGTAAAGTACATGATGAAATTTGGGAAGAGCATGAATCCACTCTTCAAGGCTCATTCTTCAAGATTTAGCTTTTCAAATACTTGGCAATTTGCTGTTTGCAAGCAATGCACTCCTGTCTTTTTTATGCTTCTGAATTGTGATATTGAAATAAATAAATATATAAATCACATATATTACATATAAATCACATATATTGAAATTTATACAACTGCTTTGTTTTAAACATATATATTCTTCTTCTGTAAAAGTATGTTATCTTATTTTCCATTCTCACATGATAAATCACATTTTTAAAGATTTTACAGAAAGCATTTAGTACAGCTTTGTTGCTGATGTTCCAAACATGCAAGAAGAAAAGATCAGCCAACCAAACAAACATCAGCAACATGCATTCTTCTTAATTTCCAAATTTGCGAAATTATACAGATTATATGATACTTCTTCCTCCTCCTCCCCCTCTTTCCTCATCTTGAGAACCATCTGCAGTATTTCAATCATGGAAAATGATTTTTAGTGCCATAGGAGGACTTACATATGTCATGGTTTTTTGATTTTTGGTTATCAGTATTCCACATCGTAACATCATGTAGTGCACTGGGAGTTAAAGTGTTAATGCTCCAGTTCCAGGTACCTGTCTGGAAGAGAAGAACTACATACCCCAGGGGGCTTTGCAGTCAGAAAGGAGATATAACACCTGGCAAGGTCACCTGATGCTCTTCTTCATCAGGCTCTCCTCCCTGCTGCTCAACTAGACTGTGTACTTCAGCGTTATGGTGAGGCCTATCCACTTTTTGGACACTTACTCTCATTGTATTTGACTTATTGGCTTCAATTCTGATTATATTGTATTGTAGTGTGTCACCTTGCATTCTGATATCATATTTAGTTTGTTTCTCCTCAGATCATTGCTGCTGTTTTTAATTATCTCGGGGTCCTCTATTTCCCTTTTCCGGAAATGCGGATTTTGCGAAATTCCCCCACTAGTCACCGAACTGGGTTGAACCAGCCCGTAAACTGTTGACAACATAATCTCTGTTTAGTTTCCCTGAACGTACTACAAATGGCTTATAATGACACACTTGATGAAGTTAATTCTTACAGTCTCCTACGTCTAGTGTCACAGTGAAAAATCCCTACTATTATTGTGGTTTCATAGTAGTTAATAGAATCATAGTCATGGAGTCATAGAATGTCTTAAGTCAGAATGAACCTTAAAGACTATCCAGTTTCAGGATTGCTCCCAGACTGCTCAGGGTTCCAACAAACCTGATCCTGAACACCTCCAGAAGTGAGATATTCACAACTTCCCTGAGCAGCCTGTGAGTAAAGAATCTCTCCCTAACATCAAGCATTAATAATTTAAATCTCATGTGTTTTGCTTTAAAGACATTCCCTCTTGCCCTTTCACTATCTGCTCATGTAAAAATACGGTTCCCCTCCTGCTTGTAAGATCCCTTCAGGTACTGAAAGATTGCAATGAGGTATCCCTGAAGCTTTTTTCTCTCCAAGCCCAGCTGCCTCAAACTTAAAGATCATCTTAAGTTAAAGGGGAAAAGGGAAGAAAGAGTGAAAGACTGAAAGAGTGAGAGAGAGAAAGAGAGATAGTGGGAGGAAGGGAGGAAGGGAGGAAGGGAGGAAGGGAAACAGTAAAACATATTTGGATTAATATTTCTATGAAAAAAATTCTGAATCTATCCTTTGTCATGGTTTGTCTATTATGGAGTCACGTCTTGAAAGGTAAAGTTGTGAACCTAACAGGTATGTGCTACTCATTAATTTCCCATGTGGATGTATCCTTGCAGCAGTGAGCCAGATCTGCTGTAGTAAAATGAGCATCTACCTATGCTCTGTAATCAACATGCTCACCTGTCTTTCAATTTGAGTTTTTGTGAATTACCTTGCATTTTTTTAAAGGACAATAGCAATCATTTGGATAATCCGTGAGATTTAGCTGACAGACAGTGATATAGACATTGCTTTCCATTAATTTCTTCTCATCTCTAGGGAGATTCCTGCTGTCTAGAAAATACTCATATCTTCTTAAACAATATTATTATCTAAGGCTACGAAAACACTTCTCGATTATCATAGCAGCGTACAAGGTTAGTTCTTAAACAGAGTGTATCCTGTATATGTGGAATATACTTATGTACTGTGGAACTGAGATTAAAAAAATACTCTTCTTCAACTGGAAACTGTTATTCTCTTCAGTGCTAAATAGAGAACGAGTATATTAATTATCAGAAAGTCTAGTGTGGTAATAGTTAATAGTATGATGAGACTCTTAAAGACAAACAAGGATCATCTTGTAACAAAAAAAAAATTTAAAATGTTAATGATTATGCTAAATATTTGCACTGTGCTTATAATAATTCAGTTTAATTAGCAATTGTTTATTCTGCTTTCAAGCAAAGAAGTATGTTGTCAATGGTAATAGTTCTATTAATGTAATTAATGCAATAATAAGTAATATTGTAATAATCATATACTAATAAAATAACAATAGTATTTAATAATTATATAACAATATGTAATAATGTAATGTAAATTATACTGATATTTTGGTATTGAAAAATGACTATAACACAACTTAGATAATTCATTCAGTAACTGAAAACACTTTTTTCCAGTATTTACACTGAAGTCTCTCTTTCACCTGAGCTTACAAAATACTATTCTTTATAGAACAGAATCGTAAATACTAAGCTCTCAGTGATAACGTGGATTAAAATTCATGTAAGCTGCTTTTTATTCACACTGTTTGACAATATCCGCAGTGTACTAGATGTTTCCTAAAATATACGTAAGGCATGAAATATTTTATGAAACTCTGAATGTGATAAACAATTTAAAGTGTTTAATAACTGCTGTTTCTTAGGTCATGAAAAAGCTATATATAACATAGTTTTAGAAATTTGTCATGGAAAATACTTCGTTAAACGTTTTATGTTACATAAAATTAAGCTGAGCAGCAGGTTTTCCTGGTGAAATACACTGAGAAAAACAAATACTATTCAGAGTTTTATTACACATTCATAGAAAATGATCAGGAGAGAAAAGAGCTTGTTCTTCAAAGTGGGTTCTCTCATTTCAAGTAAAGCTGCAACTGTCACCCTCACTTTCTTCAGTTCAGTAAGCATTCTGGATTAAGACACATGCAAATATCTATAAGGATTTAATCCAAAATGATTACTTCTGATACCACACAGAACTTAACAAATATGTGTAGCTGAATGCACTACATTCATACTATGCACAATTATTGAAACAAATTTTAATCTACGAAAAATGTTTTTGGTAAAAACATTTAAAAAAAAAATCAGATTTCACCAGAATCTGTTATTTAAATCTATACCAAAACTTGTATGAACTGCCTTGGTACTACATAGCCAAACACTTAAATTAATGTATTGCTTGGCTGTAAAATGAGCCATTAAAAGAGACTGAATTAAGATCTAGTGAGCTATGAGTGCTGTTTTCAGCACATAAGTAAGAATTGTGTAAAACAAAATGTTTTGAATAAGTACTTTAGTACTTAACCTGTATGTGCCTTATTATGATGAGTCTGAAAATATTAATGAAATTGACTTAATTTATATGAACCTTTCCTTTTTTTTTTTTTTTTTTTTAAAAAAAAACTATATGTCTAAGGTACAAAACAGTTAGTTTGAAGCGCTAAAACAGAAGTATTAGAAAACACTACAAACAATCTTGCAATTTATTTCTAATAATATATTCCCTGTGAATACATATCCCCAGCACTGGTTTTATTTATAATGCATCCAATCTTCCATTTTATCAGAGAAGTAGAAGATGGGTTTTCATTGATGAATATTTTTCTTCAGTCAGGAGGTAACATGGCACAATGCAATTTGTTGATTTTCAATTAATTGAAACTGTTCTGGAAAGGGATAAACCTCGCATTTCCAACTTTGTTGAAAGAAAGTTTTCTCCTACTTGTGTCAACTGCAGTAAATCCCAGCATCACATAAGGCAGCTGTGAAGACGCAGTGCTACAAGGGATTTGTAAGGACTGTGTATGCCTTTGTATGATATAAAGCCTGTTCAGTTTGCGAAAATCAAATTACTTCAGACATAAGTGACTCATGGAAGCATTTTGAAATGTTCAAGTAATTGCAGATTATATTAGAATGAATGATTCAGGAGAAACGATCAATGGAGAAACTGAAGACTCATGATATTTAATAACATTTTGCTTTATTTTTCAAATATCCGCTTGCAAATGTGAAAAATTCTCTCTAATCTCTAAAATGAATAAACACAAAATTAATGTACTCATAGAAGTGAGTATTTCATCTGAAAATAACTCTTGCAGATACAAAAAAATAACTAATCAGAAGATATTGTAAAGCAGAAAGGTATGTTCATAGAAATCATAGAATCACAGAATGGCCTCGATAAAAAGGACCACTGCGATCATCTAGTTTCAATCCCCTTGCTGTGTGCAGGGTCACCAACCACCAGAACAGGCTGCCCAGAGCTACATCCAGTCTGGGACAGCATCCAAATATGTCTCCAGTAGAAGAAGCTGTAACAACTACAAGGGATAAAATTTTCCATAAAGAAGTAGTCAAGTAACCTAACCAAGCAAGTGGAGGATCAGAATGTAAAACTCAATTGTTTTGAAAGTTTTGTAAAAACTCTGATCACTACTAGCATATGGTGAGTACCCACAAGCACAGAATATCAGTGATTCTCTTCAATGCTTTTTCAAGTACGGAAACTATATAAAACATTCATGTATTTTCATACATATTTATAAACAGGTTATCTACTTTTCACAGTAATAATTTAGACTACAAGGGTAAAAAATAAACTTCTCAGTACTTTCCTCTCTTCTGCAGTTTTTTCCTAATGAAAAGACGCTCCTTTACAAATGAAAATGACTAAAAACTGTACTGTCAAGCTCACTGGTGTGCATGAATACATAAAAAGCATGCACTTGCTTAAATATACTAAGTTTTTTCAGTCAATCATAGACTTCAGTAATTATCTGATTTTACACGTCTAAGATGCTGAAGACCAGGTAAACCATGTATATTGCAGAGAGAAACACAGTTACAGCTGGGGTAGGCCTCCTCTCTTTGGATTTCCAGTGCTTCAGCGATATTTTCTGAAATAGTGTAATAATAAGTAAGTACACAGAATAGCATTACTACTGTTTGTAGGTATGTGTTCATCTCAGATCCCTAGGAGAAAAGCATTATTTACATCACTTTTATAGGTATTTTCTTGTGACAGATATTATTTCGTAGACACAAATATCACTTAGCATTTGAAACCATTTCCATGGCCAGGAATCACTTTAAGCAGATGCTATTTAGTGCCTTAGCAGCTACAGAAAGCAGGCATGAATATCAGTGTTTCCACAGATCAACTAGTCAAGACTTTTCGTTGATGACTTTATGACCTTAATTGTGAACTATTTTTTCTCTTTGACATGCCAGATTACTGTTTGAGCCTCTTTCTTGACTGAAAGACCCTAGAATTCACCAATTAGCTGAACTTGATCAGCAGCACCTTGTGTTTGTTGCTGCTGTTTAATGCTTTGAGAACATAGCAGTTCTTCTAGAAAAATTCAGAAATCTATAGATACTATGTTTCCGTCTCAATCTACTGATATTTAAACATAGAATTTCTACTCTTGTAGATATAAACTGTCCGTAAATATAATGTTTGGCTGAACAGATTATTGATTCAAAAACCATCACATGTATTTTCTTGGAAATGTACCCTTAAAGCCTAAGGTATTTTATTTAAAGTGCTGTAACTTCAGAGGAGGGTTGTTGAAGTTTTTCAGTGGCACAGCAGCATTTTATAAGAAGAATAATATTACAGATCCTTTAAAATAATAATAATAACAATTAAAAAACAGTTCCGGGAAACTCACAGGTTGTATTGGTATTTGCTTTTATTTCCCTCTTTAATGAAAGGAAAGAATTCAAACTTCATAAAATATTCTTCAGGTTTAGCTGTTATTTTCCAAGTATAAGGAAGATTAGGAAATCTGTCCCTTACATATCAAAAGGATTTATAATTAAAGCTCTTGTTCTGCACTCCGACTTTGTCTTCTCTCTTTCCAGTGCTGCTAAAGATTCCTATTACTGACTGATTTGTACAATGGGAATTTAAAGAAGGACTTTTTTCCTTTGTGTACACATAATTCTCAGTGAAATTGGACATGATGTATAAGAAATACAGGATTGAGTTCTTCTGTTTTCTGAAACCTAGACTATAAGAATCTGAAATTACATATTGTACCTGTGGTTCAGTTCTCAACCTTCCTTATCTCTACCCATGACTTTTTCATCATGTTTTCCCCTCCTTCTGAAGAGTAAAAGAGTGGTATGGTGATACATAGGTACCTACTGCTGTTTAGCAAGCGCATTCTATTGACAAAGTCGCTGGCCTAGCAAGAAAATGTTTTTTTTCTCCTTGAACGCCAGTAAAATAAATAACTGCAATAATTCCTTTAATCATTCAAAGATCCAGGAGAATCCACAACTTTCTTTCTTTCAGCTTGCTACAGACTGAGATAGCCAATTTGTTTACCACTGTCTGCTTTAGTATAATTTCACTGGCTGTACTGTGGAAATCATCTTTGAATTTGTCATTGGGATATGTCTGCCTGCAATATACATTATCACTTCTTTGAAACCTCATCAGAAAATATGGTTTCTGCCTCAGATAGATCTTTGAATTCCTTTATCTTTCACTTTGCATTCAGCACTCATGAATTTTTAAGAATACAGCTTCTAAATAAAGTTTGCGTATAATAAAAGACAGGGATCTCTTGGAAAGAGTCCAGTGAAGGGCCACAAAGATGGAGAAAGGCCTGGAGCATCTCCCCTATGAAGAAAGGCTAAGTGAACGGGGTCTGTTTAGCCTTGAGAAAAGAAGACTGAGGGGACCTCTCTCTCAGGGGTCTACAAGTATCTAAGGTGTTGGGGGCAGAGTGGCGAGGCCAGACTGTTTTCAGCAGTGCATGGAGACAGGACAAGGGGAAATGGCCAGAAACTGGAGCATAGGAAGTTCCGCACAAACGTGAGTGAGAATTCTCTAGTGAGAATTTTCCTCAAGTATTATCTTTTCTCTTGGTGCCATGCTGTGGCATTGTTGCTCCATTGAAGCTATTGTGGAGACATGGGACACTAATGAAAAATAAATATAATAATAAAGAGAAAATAGATTAATTTGTCTTCATGTGGAGTGTAAATGTACTAAGATAACACAACTGAAAAAAGAGTGCTTTACAATACATTTATGACACAGATTTTACTAAAGAGAAAAAAAAAAGCCTTCAAAAGATTTTAATAGTAGATTTTGCTGTAGAATTCTGTCTCTGAAATGAGCTCTTGTTGGATACTGAAGAATGCGAAATATTCTCTCTTACTTTCATAAGATTTAAGGCCTTGAATGTCAAGAAACCAATGGTAACTTACATGCTTATTATACTTTTAATCAGAAAAATAAAAGCTTTCACAGTAGGATTTTGGTTTTTAGGATTATTATTTTTTTTTTTTCCAAAATACCTACAACAATGTAAAAGTTTATCACAGAGATTTATTCATACATATATTTGCACAATTTTTAAAATTTGTTTTATCTTCAGGGCATTTTTTAGTATACAAATTTGCAATATTTGTTTGCAGATAAAGAGTGGGTCACATCTTCTTTACTGCACATTTACCACAATCAGATTAGTTGCATCATTGTTCAGTGGTTGTAAACAGGAGTCTCAATTATTTTAGTATTGTCAATGAAAAATTATGAAAAAATACTGTAAAAAATATCTTTTGCTTAAATAAGTACATGTGCCTTACTGTTATATCACTAACAACATAACCCTTGTTCATTTTAACATGAAAATTTGCCCTTGCATAGCTCTTTCATCATCTTAAAATGCATCACAATTATATCTATATTTTATCAGAATTACAATTTTGCTTTTGAAATGACACACAATTTGACCAAGAGCGCACAGTTATCACTCCTTTTATTTTTAATTCTCTCATTTTTCACCTGCTGGAAAGTAAGAAAAACTGTTGAAATGATTTGCATACTTGCTTGAAAACAGAGCTTTAATTTGTTAGGAGTTCCCTCTAAAATAAACTAACTTTATTCTCCTTTCCCACAGACAATTAATAGTAGTCTATACCAAAGGGCAAATGTCTCTAGAGAGCCTATGAGAAAAAAAGAAAATAACAATCTCATCCGTTATCAATAAATTAATTGCTTTGGAAAACAAACAAACAAACAAAAACAAAACAAACAAACAAACAACAGCAACAAAAAGCATGGACTATATCTCTAGCTTGCATAATTTTTCTGTATATACATTCTTGTACATATGTCTTCCCTGAAGGCCAGTGAAGGACAGCTCACAGAGGGCTGTATGGCAGTGATTTAAAACTTGAGAATGGTAATGTGTGCAAGAATGAAAGCCAGTGTTATCAGGACAATAAATAATGCAAGTATTAGGATTTAAGCAGTTTAACTAGCATCGTTGTCCCTCCATGCAACAGTTCTGTTCCAGTCTTTTTGGATTTCCAAATTAAAAATTTATTGAAAGAAAATTCTACAAAAAATACTGAATTGGCTTATATGCAAAATATAAACTGTTGAATTAACAATTGCAAAAATGTAAAAAATCTTTTTATGCTTTTAGAATTTCGATTTTTGAAAACCTATAACCTTTTGAATTGAAATCCCATTTTACTAGCAAAATAATACAAAATCACATGATTTTCCTTGTAATTTCTGATCTTTCCTACTACAACAGAAATGGAATTTAGCTTTGCTGTTGTTTTTAAAAATCACTTCAAAACAAACAAGATTATTAGTGATTGGAAGTATTCTTACTATATTTTCATTGCATTTTATATTTTTAGTATATGAATTTAATATCCAATAGTTTTTGTTTGATACCTCGCTAGTAAATATTTTTCAAACTTCTTGGTGAGCAGTTGCAACTTTCAATAGCTAAAAACAGAGCTAGTCTTAACACTTGATTCTCACTGAGAGCACAATGCAAATGCAGATCCAAATGGCGTATATCTAACTTCATAATGCTTTCTGATTTTATGTGTTTTACGTAATTAGTGAAGAAAAATACTCTCCAAAGCCAACAATAGGCTTTGGATATGTTTGTTCCTTTGCTTTCTATCACAGAATGGCAACTGAACTGTAGTCATTGTGAAGCTTCATTATACATTGATATTTCTTATCTTTTAAAATTGCTACAAAAATAACTGCAGTTATCTCTTTGAAATTAAATAATGAAAGGAAATATTTTGTAACTGTACATATGATTTTATTTCAAAATGATTTAATGACAATGTAGAACATAGAAAATAATAAATTGTAAGACAAAAGTCAAACTTTTCCACATTGTAGAATACAAAAAGAGTATTGTGGCACATGCCAGTGATACTGTTGATTAATTCTTGATTCTTTACTTGTTTTTGTGGAGAAATTAACTCTACCCCTCAGCCCCCATCACTAAATCTGATATTTTTCATTAGTTCTATATCTGTCCTGATTAAAATATTTAAGGTTAACTAATGTAAAGTGTCAACGTCATGAAAATTCAACAATTAGAATTGTTGAAACTAGGTGATTTTTAAGGGCCCTTCCAATCCAGGCTGTTCTTTGAGTTTATTATTTTGTGGTTTGGAGAGGACTAACAAAGATAATGAAATGTAATAGTGGACAGCCAGAATGCAGCAAGTTCTAAGAAAAGAGACTAAGAAATACATATTTTTTGAAGGTTTACACGTCACTCCTTAATATCTCTGCGTGGTTCCACATGTCCCTGCCATGAGCTAACGACTATGAAATTTTTGAGTTCTTCATAGCTCAATTAGCCTCATATTTCAAGTTCAGCACATGATTTGGGATCATGGAAGGACAGATGATAAGTATAAAAATATCTTTAAGACATCTGATAAAATAGTTTCTGTGCTAAAATTGCATTTATTTGTTGCCATTTCTGAGGCTTATTCATTATTAATTTAGCATGGGAAGTGATTTAACTGGGATCTGCCTCAACTGAGGCAACACTAAAATATAGTCTTGTTATTAAAAAACAGCATGGAAATTTCTTCATCCAAATGTGAGAAATACTTCTTAGTGATAATAATAATAATAATAATAATAATAATAATAATAAAAAAGAAGTCTGTAGGACAGAATACTGAGAATGTGAGACAGTCCCAAGGTTATTCAAAAGAAATGATAGAGGACATTCAATGCAATTAGTGCATAGTAAGAAGAGAAACCACTTTCCTGGGCTGGAACAGTCAAGCAAATAGAAAAATCTGATGTATAGTTGCAGTTCCCATATTAAGCTTTCCTGAATGTTTCTTTCATGTGCAGCAGGATGTGCTACACAACAAGGAAAAAAAAAAGGGAAAGAAACCAACTTCCTGATGTATGAAAATCTAAACATGAGCCAGCAGTGTGCTCTTGCAGCTCAGAAGACCAATGGTATTCTGGGCTCCATCAGAAGAGAAGTGGCAAGCAGGAAGATGGAGGTGAATATTACATACCTCTTTCTTACAGAGGTATGCAAACTATATTTAAAAAATTCAGGTATAAATTGCTGTTAAGCATAAACAGGAGAAAATATCTGCTAGCCTGGAAACTACGCCTAGACAAAAGGCATCCTTGAAGTGCAGATGAATATTGTAGGCATCTTGAAAATAACACTGATAAAAATGAAACAACAAATTGAGGAATCTCATAGGAGAGTGGAAATTGATGAGAAAACTAAAATTTTGACAAAATAAAGAGAAACAAAAAGCATGATCCTTAGTGGGCTGTCTCAGGAAGAACACTGAAATTCACAGCTCTTGTAATTGCCTTAGTGTTTGCTTCCTACGGGTTCTAAAGTCTCATCTAAAAACGTCTTGATTTATAACTGAAAATAGACCTTACTTCTCAGAAACTTCCTGTCTTTATCAAAAACCTTATTACTTTTCATCTTGTTTTCTATGTTTTTTTAAGGGATGGGAATAAAAGAGTATCTGAATAGATAGCTAGCTACTGGACATGGTTAACCCATCACATTAGTGAAGTGGCATGCCTTCCATCATAATACACTGGCTAGTCATTAGCATACACTTCCACATGAATCCTTTTGTCAATATGATGCAGTAGCTATTTATGAACAAGAAACTAGAAAAGATATTAATATGGTTCTAAAGACTGCAGTGTCAAAGAAAGCATCGTGATATACACAGCCAAAGTGTAATTTTATTTAAAAAAAGTTCTTTATTCCTTGATATTACATGTTTCATAAATTCAGAAAATACTTGGATAAGCAGTTGTGCCAAGAAAGGAATCTACTATATGTATTTGCACATAGTTGCTGATGTTGGTATTGGTTTATTTCACCAAAAACAGCAACTAAATGTTTGCCTTTAGATGTATGGTTTAGTTTAAACTTCTCCCTTTTGGATAGGGACTTGGGTACGGGAACTGTGCCAGAGGGACATTCACAGATCCACTGACTTCAATGATCAGAACTTAAAAAAAAAACAGACCAAAAAATTTAGATAGATTGAATAAATATTTAACTGTAAACATGCAAGCTAGAATATTGAATGAATAATTTTGCAATGTGATAATTCATGTTCAATAGATCAATCTTTTTGCAGTTATTTCAAGAAGGGCTGGACAGGACAGATCTATTAAATGTAGAATCTTTTTCAAGAATTTTAAAACAATGAAACCAACATAGATATGCACAGGAAAACTACACCACTTTAAAACTTGCTGAAAGACATGATCCATTCAAACAAGTCAGTTCATAAAGTCCAGCTGTCTTCCATTCCAGACAAACCGGGAACAGCTTTGAGATGGATAACAGTGGAAATTGTAGATAATGAACTTTTGAGGGTGTTGAAATAGAAATAAATCATATTATTAAAAATGGGCATTTGTAAAGCAAATTAATGCAGAAATTACTGCAAGCTGATTGTGACAAGATACATTTTTTTAAGCATCGTGTCTTTTCAGAAGATATAGGATAGTTTGTCTCAAGATAGCTCAACAAATGAACTAGATATTACTGCTTCAGTATCGATCATAATATAATCATTATTCAGTATCGATCACAATATAATTGATAATTCTGATCCAGTGGTCAATATTATATTTACATCAAGACTAGTAAATGCTAAAATAAAAGCATGGATTCTTTGTATCTGTAAATAAACACAGAAGAGAATTATTATCTATATTCAACAGGCGGAGAAACTTTCCTAGATCAGTGGGCAGTTCAGTCTCTATTACAACAGTTCCACATAAATTATTATCCCATAAACTATGAATTCAACACAATACTGAACTGACAAAAAAAGACTATTCTGATATTATTTTCTACAGCTTATTTATTGTGAGCAATAATTTTCCTGTTTACTATTTCTTTAGAAATAAAAGCAGATCCAAACGAAAAGTTCAGCTTCTGTTTTACAGACTTTAATAGCTTTTGATTGCTGATGCACACACTTTGTTCATCGTAAACAAAGAAGACAGATTTCCACCTGAAGAAGCATGTCTGTCAAAAGTGTGGTTAGCATGGTGTTTTGCATAAAGTTGTGTTATGGATGGCTAACACACTGACTAATGGATTTTAAGGACGAAAATGCAGTTTTGAAGGATAAGCACTCTTTCTAATTTAGCAATGAAAAAAAACTGAGATTGTTTTTTTCTCCTGCAAATATATGCACATTTATTTATGGTCAATATATTAACATATGACATCAGCTGCAAAAAGTCATCTAGCATTAAATTAAATACATTTCATACCCTGCTTGCTTTAAATGTGATATCTTATAATATATTATGTATGCAATATTATACAGCAACACTACCTAATCATAAAGTCCTGTATGAAAATCAAAAAAGGCTGTTTGTTTGATGAGTTAAAATAACTTTAGATTATTTGTAAAAAATAATTATTTGGAAATACTATAGTCTTGTGTAATTGTTTTAGCACTTCAATTTATTTTTTTTTTTATTTATTTATTTTAAAGGGTAAGAGAAAAATTCTTCTTGACTGTCTCTCAGAAAAATAACAAAGAATACTTATAGTATTTTTGGTATATGTTATATGACAAAGAAATATAAAACCCATTTCTTGCAAATCTTTAAGTTCTACAACATACACAATCTATACTCACTATTAAAAAACATTATTGACGAATCTAAATTTCATATGCAATGTCATTACTGCTTCTCCAAGTCACCATGTGCAACTTACTCTTTTTGGAACAGAAAAGCAAATGGTGGTGGTTTGGAGGTAGGGGTTGAAGATTAACACCAGTATGTTGTTACATTTTGTTGCCATGTAACAGATCACAGCTGCGGGGCAGTCTGACAAAATGGCATCTGACGTGGAAGCAAAAGTATGTAATTGAGTTCCTCCATACAGAAAAAAAAAAATAAATGCATCCATTGACATTTCTCGACACTTACTGAATGTTTCTGGAGACCAAACTGTGGATGTGAGCAGAGTGAGGAAGTAGGTGATCCCTTTCAGCAGTGGCAACAGCAACAGTGGGTCACTTTTGCTAGTACAGATTTTTACAAACATGTAATGCATTCTCTTGTTCATTGCTGATGAGAATGCATAGCTAATAGTGGTGCCTATGTTGAAAAACAGTGTTTTGTAGCTGAGAACTCATTTTACCAACTTAGTATCTGTTTTGGTTTCCGCTGAGATAAACAGGATGCATTACTTTCAGAGCAACCTACATAGATAATGCACAGGTTACAGAACTTCCCAGTTCTATTTCACTCAGTGCTTTTCTGTTTCATTCCAGATACAGCAGTTTAAAAATCACTGAATAGTTTTAATGTTGCAGTTCGTGCACGGTAAATCTCCAGTCCCCTGAGAAGCTATGGCACTCAAATAAAACATCAAGCTGCAAGCTATGATGGGTACAGATTTCTTAGTAACAAAGATAGCAAATAATCTTCAGTGATGAAAAAAATAAAACTTTTGTTAATCTTCAGATTTTTTACTTTCTTTTTGGAAAGGAGAAGGTTCCTCATTTGATCATTAAGGTTTGTAATTGTTACTGTATTCACCAGTTTTTAACTGAAAGTTTGACCTGTTTAAGACAGAAGAATAATCTGGTTTTGAAAAATAATTCAAACTAAGTTTCCTGCAAAATTTTGTATGTTGCTCAAATTATGTTTGAATCTATGATTTCAAAAACAGTTATTATTTAAAACATAATATGTACGATTTACGAAGTAATTTGTGGGATATATATTTCATCCTTGAAAAAAGATAAAAAATATTCATATGCAATTTTGTATTTTTCATATTTCAAAATGTATTTTGATTTAACAACGTGCTATTATCAGTGGTTACTTTTATGAAAGACTTTGATTTCTATTTTTTTAATTAAAAAGTTGAATATTTACAACAGGTGCAATATGCTGAGAATGTCTACTCCATTACAATTTGATAGATTTTCAGGAGTTTATATGCATAAATAATCACGGTCAAAATCAAAAAACCAACATTTGACTAATGCCACAGATCAAACACAGAAGCAATCATCTTAAGCAGTACACAAATTACAATGCCTATGTTAAGAGCAGTGTTTAAAAAAGAAAAATATATATATATATATAAAAGTTATCTTTAAAAGATCATTTCTTCCCCATACACTTCAAAACTTATTTGGAAATTCAGGAATATATTTGTTTTGTGTGTTACTTCAATACATTAATGAAACAAATAATATCTGAATGGGAAAATGTCAAAAATCCCATTAAAATGATAAATTGTAGATATGGTCATATCTTTTAATTAAATCACATTGAGAAAGCAGATCGGAACTTTAGTTAACTTTGAGGTAACAGAGTGGAAGTTCCATTGATTAAGCAGAAGATCAAAGAAAGAATGGAACTGCAATAGCTAGTAAGTTATTTAAAAGCTGTTTTAATTAAAGAATGTTAGCTAATATTGAATTTAAAAGTGTTAGAGGCAGCAGCCCTCTGATAATAAAGCTGGGAGATATAGTTAGCATGTCCTTTATAAGTAGTATCTTCATTGATTGAATTGATACAGTTCTGAACACAGAGACTTGAGGGAAAAAAGATAAAATAATAATAATAATAAAAACACTAATTTAAAATTTATGCAGAGGAAAGAGAAGATATTTATATTTATATTTAAAGAAGAAAATTAAGAAAGAATAGTGGGAAAAAAAAAAAGCAAAGGGAAGGGAAGGGAAGGGAAGGGAAGGGAAGGGAAGGGAAGGGAATTGTTCTTCAGTTCTTCAATATCCCATTTTATTTTTTAAATCAATTTGTTTTGTAAAATAATGTCAATCTTCCTAAAACTTGTGGAGGAAATTGAGGGTGAAAATTTCTACCTTTGAAAGTATTGCATCTCTAATAACTCTTATATGAACTGTACTGTGATTGACACAAAAATTACTTTCATTTTTATCCCAAGTGGTTTATTTCCCAGAACCTACATAAATTCTTCTTTAGCTCTTGTCTTTTCTATTTCAGTGTTGACCACTAAAATGTAACTGATCTTCTGTCTCAAAATTCCTGCTGTTTCATGAGCTTTGTTACGATTCAACATAATCTATTTCCTACTGATGTTGGAAAACATAATAAGGTCACAGCAGGAAAGTTTTAGCTTCATTAAAGCACATTATTATATAAAATAAAATGATCTAGGGTAAATTGGTTTTGTCCTTGTGGTACAGTTTGCATATATTCACATTAATCTGAGCATATAAAACAGCAATAAACTTGCTAGTCTTATTGTATTACAAATGAGCCTCCTTATCTTTTATTTCACCATAGGAACCCCTAGTGGCAGATGGAAATGTCAATACTTCACATTCCAGGTGATATTTACCTTTGTTGTATCAAAAGATATTAAACCTCACTGCAAGAGCCGGAGAAACAACAACAAAAACAAAAACAAAAAAAGCAGAGATAATAATAATAACATTTATTTAATTTTCCAAATTATCTTGAAATCTTTGCTTCTGTCCAGCAAATACGGATTTCAGAATTATTTAAAAAAAAAAAAAAAAAAAAAAAAAAAGCAGCAAGAAAGGAAACGAATTAAAACTTTGACCTCAGAGTTTAATTTATCACACAAACCTATAGTAGAGAGACTATACATAAAGATTTAAGACAGTTTAAATGATATGAAAATTTGAGCAAATTACAAGTTCAAGCAGTAAGGCTTCCCAATTTATTACTACTTTCAAGGTTCTCCCTTCTCTTTCACTTTGCCTTCAGCTGCTGGCAAAGGATAGGCTTTTGCAGTTCAATTTTTCCGTTTATTTTTGACTGCTTTTAATTAAATTTGATGGTCTGCTTCTGCACCAGTGAAGTTATTGGAGTTGCAAAGCACTTTGCTGTTCTAATGATGACTCCCTTGATGTCTGTTTGTTATTAACTGCTTTTCAAAACTGCTTCTCTCAAATCTCATTTTATAAATATTTAAATAACTGAATTTCTATAACGTAAATATCTGTGGACTAGTGATAGGAATTCTATTGCTTATTTAATAGGTTTTACATAGTAATATGATTTTTAAATAAAGTTACACATTATAATGTTAATTAGGAAAGTGTTGTCCCTAAATCATGTTACTTGTAAGTGTCAGCACAAATTGTAGTAATATTTCAAAGCAGCAGTAATCAATGAATTAGCCACTAGCAACAAACTATTGCTTATGGGGGTATATTTTTCATGCATATTAATTATTCAGGGAAACAGACAGATAAATAAATAATATAAATGGAAAAGTTCACTTCTGATGTTTTCATTGCAGTGCTGAAGTGATTTTATACACTTTCAATGTCTTCTGAAATAAATTTCCATTTAAAAAACATTTACCTGGACACAGAATGGCAGGGAGAGCAGGGGAAGAGAAAGTTTAATTACCAGTAATTTCACTAACGTGAGAAGAGAGACTACTGGTGAAGGTTATAAAAAGCCTAAAATTGTTCAAGAGATAGGACTCGAATTATTAAAGAAGTAAAACATTAGCTGAACATGTGGTTCTGGAAACCTAGCTTTATTTTTGAACATTTTGTTGTACAATACTTTAATTTGAAATTACAAACTGTCTACTTCCTTGGTAAAACACTTACTTTCCAGAGCTGTTGGTTTTGTGTTTTCTTGTTTTCCATTGCACAGAACTGAAAAATTTAAAGTCACAACAACAATGGAAGGAAGAGTTTGATTACATGTTGTGCTACAATTTATCCTACTTGCAATGAATTTACCTATAGCGAAATGACTTCTTTGTCACTCTGACTCAACATACCTTCTTGAAAGATCCCAGTTACTGGGACAAAAGACTCTTATCAAAGACAATCACAGTGTTAATGTAATGCATCAAATGTTGAAAAGAGTTAAGAAGGATGGAGAACACCAGTGGTGGGAAGCCCTGTTTGGATGATCGCCAAAAGCAAATGGTATACTGAATCATAGAATCATAGAATCAAAGAATAGCTTAGGTTGGAAAAGACTTTAAAGATCATCGAGTCCACCTGCAATCTAACCATACTATCCTCAGTCTCACAAGCCGCTAAATCATGTTGCTGAGCAGCACATCCAGATGGTTTCTAAACACATTCAAAGACTGTGACTCAACCACCTTCCTGGG
The DNA here is from genome assembly GCF_019232065.1 of Centrocercus urophasianus. Classification (NCBI taxonomy): domain Eukaryota; kingdom Metazoa; phylum Chordata; class Aves; order Galliformes; family Phasianidae; genus Centrocercus; species Centrocercus urophasianus. The sequence continues at coordinate 2,233,476 of NW_024884833.1, forward strand.
GAGCCTATTCTAGTGCTTAAACACCCTTTTATAAAGAAGTTTTTCCTGATATCCAACTTGAACCTGCCCCGGTGCAACATGAAGCCATTTCTCCTCGTCCTGTCACCTGTCACCAGTGAGAGGAGACCAACCCCACACACTACAATCACCTTTCAAATATTTGACAGAAACAATAAGGTGTCCCCTCAGCCTCCTCTTACCCAGACTAAACAGCCCATGTGCATGATTATGGATTATGCAGGGCCTATTCTGTTCCCATTCCTACCTACCAGCACAAGGGCTGTGTGCCCAGGGAGCAATCAGTCTTACTATAAAAGACTGAGCCAATGAAGTCATTAAGTACCTCAGCCTTATCCTGACTCTTAGTCACTGTGTTGACCTCCATTTCCAAAAAGGGATTGAGGTTCCCCCTTGCCCTTGTCTTACTGTTGATGTATTTATAGAAATATTTATTGTTGTCAGTTGTAGCTGAGCTTTGGCCTTTCTAATTTTGTCCCTGCACAGTTTCACTACATACTTGTAATCCTTATGCGTTGCCTGCCCTCTCTTCCAAAGCCCATAAACTTTCTTTCTGTTCCTGAGTTCCAGCCAAAAGTCTCTATTCAGCCAGACCAGTCTCCTTCCCTATGGACTCGTCTTCTGTGACTTGGAGATGGCCAGCTCCTGCATCCTTAAAAGAACTTCCTTAAAGTATTCCCAGCCTTTTTGCACTCCCATGCCCTCCAGAACTGCCTTCCAAGAGACTCTCCCAATCATGGTTTGAAATAGACCAAAATCTGCCACCCGAAAGTCCAAGGCGGTAGCCCATGTTGTACCCTATCATAATTCTACTGACTATAGTTGTAATTGTTCTATTATACAAAATCACAGAATCACGGGGATTGGAAGGGATCTCTGGAAATCACCTAGTCCCACTCATCTGGTAAAGCAGATTTTCTAGAGCACTTTACACAGGAAAGTGACCATGCAGGTTTTTAGCATCTCCAGAGGAGACTCCAAAACCTCTTGGCAACTAGTTCCAATACTCTGTCATAGAATCATAGAACCACTAAGAATGAAATAGACCATCAAGATGAATGCACTCCAACCATCCACATATCACAAATATTTACCATTAAACCATGTCTCTCAGTACAACATCAAAATATTTCTTGATCACTTCCAGGGACTATGATTCCACCACCTCTCTGAGCAGTCAATTCCATTCCATTCTAGTTTCTTAGCACTCTTTTGGAAAAGAAGTATGTCCTAATGTCCAACATTAATCTTCCCTGATGCAATATTGAGGCCATTCCCTTTAGCTGCTTACATGATTGAAGAGTCTGACCTCCACCTTGCCATAATCTCCCTTCAGGTAGTTGTAGAGAGCAATGACATTTCCCGTGACCCTCCTCTCCTCCAGACTGAACAATCCTAGTTCCCTCAATCACTCCTTATAAGACTTGCAGTCCAGACCCCTTTGTTGCCCTTTTCTGAACGTGTTCCAGGGCCTCAGTGTCTTTCTTGTAGTGAGGGATCCAAAACTGAACACAGTACTTGAGGTGTGTACAGAGCTGAGTATAGAGGGATAATCAGTTCCTTGCTCCTGCCGGTAACACTATTTTTGAAACAAGCCAGCACGTCATTGGCCTTCTTGGCCACCTGGGCATGCTGCTGGCCCATGTTCAGCCAAATGTCGACCCACATCCCCAGGTTCATTTCTTCTACACAGTCTTCCAGCCACTCTGCCTTAAGCTTGTAGGATTGTCTGGAGTTGTGGCCTAAGTGCAGGTCCCAGCACTGGGTATTGTCAAACTTCATCCCATTTGCCTCAGGCCAGCTTTCCAGCTTGTTCAGACCATTCTGCAGGACATTCCTACTTACAGGCAAATTGACATTTCCTGCCAACTTGTCATCACAAAGTAAAGTTTTTCCTCATGTTCTGATGGAACTTCCTGTGTTCCAGTTTGTTCCCATTGGTCCTTGTCATTTTACTGGGCACCACCAAAATGGTCCTGGCCCTATCCATTTGGCTCCTGCACTTCACATATTTATAAGTGTTAATAAATTCCCCTCTCAGTCTTTTCCAAGCTGAACAGTCTAAGAACTCTTAGCCTTTCCTCATAAGGGAGATGCTAATCTCCCTAATAATCTTTATTGTCCTCCACTGGACTCTCTCCAGAATATTCCTGTCTTTCTTGAACTGAGCAGTGAACACAGTATTCCATGTGTGACTTCACTGGGGCAGAGTAGAGTAAGAGGATCACCTCCCTCAACCTGCTGTGCTTTTAATGTATTCCATGGTAAAAAATGGCATTCATGGACACAGGAACGCACTGCTGGCTCATGGTCAATCTGGTCTACTTTGTCTATTTGGTCATTGAGAATTTTCTCTGCAGAGATCCCTTTCAACAGGTTGTCCTCTAACCTGTACTGATACATGTGGTTATTTCTCCTCCCATGCAGATCTCTAAACTTGTCCTTGTTGAATCTCTTTAGGTTACTCTCCATCCACCTCTCCTGCCTGTACAAGTCTCTCCGAATGGTAGCATAACCTTTGATGTGTCAGCCACTTCTCCCACTTTTGCGTCATCAGCAAAATTTCTCCAGGTCACTGACAAATATTGTTGATTTTTATATATCAGTTTGGAAAATTATCAAATTACACTTTTCCAAAAGTTCTTCATGTTTAAGTCTCCTCACATAAATAACAATGCTTAATCTATTATTAGCATCAATTATTAAAGGTTAATCAAACATAAAATTATTTTTGAACTATAATTGGAATACGGTCATTATTTGTTTACCAGCATAGAGCTAAGAGGCAACTACTCCTCCATGTTGCGGATGACAAAAATTGACTTTAGTCACAAGGTGGATTCTGATCACACAGATTCCCTCTACCCTTCTATTAACCCTTTTGGTTCTTGGTGTAATTCTTCTTGCATGTAAATTGTGATACTAGGACATGAAGACACTCTTTTTTTCTTCCTAGTCCCTGCTTGCTTGTAAATTATAAAAATCAGGGAAGGTAGTATAGAATTTGCAAATCTAGCAAGTTTGCAAATTGGTGGAAAGTTCAAGAATATTTCACCATCCAAGACAGATGGTATGGAAAAATAGGTTACAAAAGACAGTTGTTTCAGATCTTACAAATAGTGATTCCTTCGATGTCTCCTGGATCATAATGACATGAGACCAGCATCTTCCCTGGATTCAGATACCTCATACATAGTGCCAAACCCTTGAGGCTGAAGAAATCCAACTTGAGTAAGCTTCAATTGTCACCCATTTAGGAATGCCAATGTATTGTTTTTTCTCTAAACTAAAGCATAAAAAATTCTAAGTATATGTTAGCTTATTCTTCTTCCACTCATCTGCCTATTTCTGTACGTGCTTTAAAGATGCACATTTGTTTCACAAGTATGACTGTTGAGATATTTCACTGTATCCACATATTTCTGTTTATCTGTGTTTGTATATGTGGATATGTATCTGTACAGTGATTTAAGATGTCCTGTTAGTAAGTTAATGTGGATCTTGTCATCCAGAAATTTCTTAACAAGTTTTATTATCACGTATTTCACTAAATCACCTTATAAATCTCCAAACTGTTTCATGTCTAAGTGTTGTTAAAATTCACTCATTTGATCTACTTCATGTTCTCTGTAAATCTTAAATTGCTACTAAGCATAAACAAGTGAAATGTTTGACATTTCACATGACATTTCATGTAACGACATAATCCCAACAAAAGAGTTAAGATGCTGACTGTTAGCTCTACCTTCCCCATCACCTCAGACCAATATCACCAGTCTTACAACCTCCAAGGCAACAAATAATTTCAGAGGTAAATACCACATGTGTGTGTGAAACAGTTATAACTGTTATTATTATGGAGCCCTCTTCTCTAATGCTTTCTTCTTACTTGCTCTTTCTTTATTTGTCTTTCCTTGTAATTTTTTCTGGACTAATAACAGGTTTTTTTTAGAGTTTAAATAAATATTAATTTAAAATATTAATTAAATTAATCAAGAGAAAATTTAAAATATTATTTATATGTTTTATAATGTTTTTTTGAATTTACTAGCAAGATATGTTACCTTTTCAACTCTGACAAGATTTTGAAAATACATTCAGTCAATTTAGCACAGTGGCATAAATACTGCATATCCATAAACTGGAGAAGTTGAGCGCAGAGATATTTTTGTGCCTCCATGCAGATGATAGCTCTAAGAAACAGAGATGTTCATAGAAAAAACACTTTGCACTTTGCAAGATCTGGCAGTCTTTGATAGAAATGGAAGCAACATCTATCCACAGCCTTGTCAAATATAATTACATATTCCAGTGGCAGAAGTAATAGCTATCTCAAGGAAAAGCTGTACATTTCTTAAAAATCATGGTGTCACAGAGTTGACTAGATCAATCTATGTCTGTGACAAGGGCAACAGCCTCTGCCCTCCCCCCCCCACCCCAGTCCCACAAAAATGGGAAGGAAGGAAGGGAGGAAAAGAGCAGCGGCAACAATCTATGGAGGAAAACTTATTTTACTATTATACCGGAATACAAGATAACAAAATATAATACAATTTAATTGAAATTGAGATTAATAAATCAGACAAGATGAGAGAGAGAGAGTTCCCGGGACCGATTCAAACCTG
>NW_024884833.1:2238218-2280297 GCF_019232065.1 Centrocercus urophasianus
CCCCCCCCACTCGGAAGGGCCAGATCCCGTGACTGCTGTAATGTACAGGGATAGGTATCTGGCATTGGGGCATTAACAGTTTAATACCCCATACACTACATGATGTTTTGATGTGGAATACTGAAACCCAAAAAACAAACAAAAAAAAAAACAAACCAAAAAGCATAGAACCAAATCACATGGGCAAAACAATATATTTTGGCAAAGCATCACCTCAGAAATGACTGAATAGTGTTAAATGAAATATTAATATTTAACTCAAGGCAAATATTTTGCACAGTTATCAGTTTGAATGCTTACATTTAGGAAGTGAAAGATGTCTGAAATCAGTATTTAAAAAAAAAAAAAGAATCAAACCTGAAGCAACCCATATGTAGGAAAAATCATATTACATGTAAAAAACAAATTTTAAGCTGCAATCCTAATAACAAAGTAAGATTACAGTAATACTTGCTTCAGCTCACACGCTGTGCATATTTTCTATCAGAGGTTATTTCTATCAGATACTTAACATTGTACTTAAATAACAAATTATGTACCTGTTGTCTATATACTACTTACTATCTCAAATTAGGATTGATATTCTAGGATTGATACGATATTACTCATCCTATTAAACTGAGCAGACAGTTTCAGAATGGGGTGCTTCACTATAAATTGAGATTTTCATGCAAGAAGACTACCTGTGCAAAGTTCTTCTGAGATTAATATAGATGTGGACAAATAAACAGATCTATCCAATTTCATCTAAAACTCAAAAAGCAGCCAGGGATGTTATTATCCATCCATATGTAAGATATTATTCTGTCAACGTCTGTGCCTCAAAGTTTGCTGGGAACACCGATGGACTTGTTCAAGTCCAGACAAGTCCCGAGCAAGGACCGTGAAAACCTCTGTCTTAAGGAGACAGATGGACAAGGCCAGGCAAGCCCTAGGCAAAGGTTGTGAAATCCTTTGTCTGGGGGAACGCAGATGGGCAAGGCCAGGGGCAATGAGAGCGAGATGAACTGCAGCTAAATAGCTGTGAAGTGCTCCTTTGTGTGGACCTATCTCAGGATGATGGGCCATCTTAGGGGGTACTCAATGACTCTTGCTCGAGGCCCATCCTTGTCACGTAGGCAGGAGAACAAGGAGGATAAAAGAGGAACTGAAAACCACGAGGGTAGAGAGAGAGGAATTCCTGAAGATAGAGGGATTCCTGAAGATTGAGGTGATTCCTGCTTACTGTCGAACTCTCCTGAGCCTGCTGCCTGACTGCTGTTGCTGCTTCAAGAATTGGCTCCTCGACTTCCTCGTCTACCTGCCTGCTGCTCAAGGCCGGCCACGCTGCTGCTCGCCGTCTTCTGCTGCGTTCTACCCGGGACCTTCAACGGGACCGCTGCTGGATCCTGCTGGTGACTATCCCCGCTTTATGCAACTCCTGCTTCTTTTCCATCTGTTCTATCGCCCTCCTTCCCTTCCCCGTCTCCCTGATTAGGTCTTAGTAATAAACTGGATGCAACAACATATGAACCGTTGTTTCTTAATCTCACACCGGGGTATACAGATATTAAAGAACCTCATCTCCCTCCTATAAATTGGAGCGAGACACCATAATATATGGCAAATTCCTTAAATAATCCTATTGTGACATGTATCTAAAAGAAGGCCAGCTTAGTTTTGGTTTTAATGACCCTAACATGGAATTTTGTAAAGGATCTCTCTCCCTTTCCCTGTAATGCTTACATTTATCTCCTCTACATATAGGAAATGGCTTTACCTGCACCTCATTTTCACATCTGCACAACCGGAAAGTAGTTCCAAATACACAGTACTTAAGAAAGTAGAAGTTGTCAGCTTCTGCTGATATGTTATAATACTGATATGTTAGAAAATTAAATTATATTCAAATAACATTGGTATTTAGTCAGCTCTTAGATTACCTAATTTATTAAGTAGATACTATGTCTGGCACAGTTATATATAATTACTATTAAGCATGAACAAGTTCTTTGCTTAAAAATATGCAAAGCTGCTTAAAGTTCTATCTTTGAAGATATTCATGCTTCAAACGTCTTTAAGAATGTTGTTTATATAAACATGCTATTATTCAGAAGATTCCTAAAAAGCAGAGAATGACTTGAAAGCAGCCCTGAGGAGAAGGATTTGGGAGTGTTGGTTGATGAAAGATTCAGCATGTGATGGCAATGTGTATTTGCATCCTAGAAGGCCAGACATATCATGGGTTGCAAGAGAAATGTGACCAGCAGGTCAACGGAGGTGATTCTGCCCCTCTATTCTGCTCTTATGAGACCTCGCCTGGATAACTGTGTCCAATTCTGTAGCCCCCAACAAAAGAAGGTCATGGAGTCATTGGAGCATATCCAGAGGAAGGTCACAAAGATGATCAAAGGGCTGGAGCACCTCCCCTATGTGGACTGGCTGAGAAAGTCATAGAATCATAGAATTGCAAGGTTGGAAAGGGCCTACAAGATCATCTAGTCCAACCATCCTCCCATCACCATTATTACCACAAGTTACTAAACCATATCTTGTAGATCCTCATCCAGACTCCTCTTGAACGCTGCCGGGAATGGTGACTCCACTACCTCCATGGGCAGGCCATTCCAGTGCCTGACCACCCTCTGAGAGAAAATCTTCCTCCTTATGGTACAAATTGTGTTCATTTCTTCGGGTCCTTTTTGTCACCTGGGAGAAGAGGCCAAACCCCTCCTCATCACAACCTCCCTTCAGGAAGTTGTAGAGTTCAATGAGGTCTCCTCTGAGCCTCCTCTTCTCCAGTCTAAACAATCCCAGCTCTCTCATCTCCTCCTCATAAGACTTGTGCTCCAGACCTCTCACCAGTTTCATTGCCCTTCTCTGGACACGCTTCAGGACCTCAACATCTTTCCTGTAGTGAGGGGCTGAAAACTGAACACAGTACTCAAGGTGCAGCCTCACCAGTGCTGAGTAGAAGGGGATGATCACCTCCCTGCTCCTGCTGGCCACACAATTTCTAATGCAGGCCAGGATAGTACTGGCCCTCTTGGCCACCTGAGCACACTGTCGGCTCATGTTCAGTTGAGCATCAACCAACACCCCCAGGTCCCTTTCCTCTTCACAGCCATTAGCCACTCTGGCCAAGCTTATAGTGCTGCATGTTATTGTGTTTTGCACAGGGGTTATTGTGGCCAAAGTGCAGGACCGAGCACTTGGGTCTTGATGAATCTCATCCCATTCACCTCAGCCCAGCAATCCAGTTTATCTAGATCCCTCTGAAAGGCATCCCTATGCTCAGGCAGATTGACACTACATCCCAACTTGGTTTCATCTGCAAACTTACTGAGAGTACAACTCAATCCCCTCATCTAGGTCATCAATAAAGATATTAAACAAGATGGGCCTCAGTACCGACCCCTGGGACACCTCTTGTAACAGGTCACCAGCTGGATTTAACTCTAGAACTGGAGCTCTTCAGAGTGGAGAAGAGAATGCTCTACGGAGGCCTTCCAGTACCTGAAGGGGGCCTTCAGAAAAAGTGGAGGAGGGACTTTTTATAAGGGCATATAGCCATAGAACTAGCGAAAATGGAAGAAAATAGACTTGGAATGGAAGAAAAAAAGACTGGATATTAGGAAGAAATTCTGTACTGTGAGAGTGGTAAGACACTCGAGCATTTGCCCAGTGAGGTTGTGAATGTCCCCTCCCTGGATTCATTCAAGGCCAGGCTGGATGGAGCTTTGAGCAACCTCATCTAGAGGAAGATGACTTGCCCATTGTAGAGAAGTTAGAACTGTATGATCTTAAATGTCCCTTTCAACCCAAACCATTGTGTGATCCTGTGATTCCTTGTTGCCCTTAATTAATCAGAAGAGAAGTCATCACTTTCTCTATTTCTACATTAGCATGGCCAGTCTTCAAAGTTTGAGATTACTCTTCACATACACAAATGGAAAAATTGTAGATTATGAGACAAATAATAAGTAATTCTACATTGGCAAATGCTGTAGTCATAGAAGATGTCAGGAAAGCTTCAAAAACCTCAAACCTTGAATTCCAAGATGCATTAAAATCAAGGATAATTAGCTGATAATCAGATAACTGCACAAGGGAAAAAACAGGAAATCTCAATGTAGTGAAAATCTGATCCTGACAAAATCCAGACCCAAAGCCTTAACTTTACATAGGAAAGAAAGAGCGTAAGTCCTGGAGAACATGTTAAGATGAACAGGTTCCATTTCTGGCTTATCAACAGAGTCCTTGTATCAAATGCTCATTTTCCTGTGTCATGGTTCCCAAATGGAAAATTTATACATACATTTCCTTATCCTTGTTAGCCTAGAGGAAGAGCAGTACAAAAACATTCTCCTAGCAAGATAGTTTGAAATTCTGTAAAATGAATAGTCAGAGTACTTGTTTTCATACACTTCATTTTACAGGATTTATTTGTAGTCAAGATTGCAAGTGCTAAGCTGTATTGGTTAATACAAAGGAAAAGCAATTTTAATGTAAAATAATACTCCACTTTCACTTCTACACATTCTGAAATTGTAATACTTGTGAAATATGTAATTTAGTTTCAGTATTCTGTCAGACAACCCTCACTATTTTTTTTTCCCCTGTAAAAGTCTTTCATGACATTACAATGAAGTTTTTGTGAACTATCTGAAAAGTATATGCTGAATATATATCAGTGTGAAGATGAATCCTAGGGTACACTTAGCAGCAGCCGGCAACAATGTATAACGTGACCACATTCCAGCCTGAATTTCAGGTCATTTCACTAAGTTTACACACCTCTGTGAAGAGAATCTTTTTTTTTTTTTTTTTTTTTTCATCAAACTTAAACTGACATCTAGAATAAAAATGGCTCAATAACTTATGGTAAGGAGATTTTTCCGTATAAATGAAATTTATACTTCTTTAAAGAGAAAGATTCCGTAACATCAGTGCAGACTGAATCTCTAAGTATTCCAGGAACAGATACTAGCTGATAAACTCTCAAAGATATACACCCCTTGAATAAAAATCAAGCCAGATTGCACGGACTTTAGTTCTGTTATTTTGTGTTTTCAGTCAGAAAGGGTCCAGTCAGGATCCTGTCCAGTCAGATTTGGAGTATTTTCATGAAGTGCATGTTCCAAGATTCTCCAAACAATCTTTCTTAATGTTCAACCATTCTTACAATAATCTATTTTCTTATTTCTATGTAAAATTTCAGATGTTACAGTTTGTATTTGTTGGCTCTCGTCCTTCCTCTTGTTATCTTTTAGAAGTTTGGCTCAGCAAAATTGACAATCTGGTATCTGTACATGCCAGTAGGTCCTCCTCTTCCTAACAAAGCTATGATTTCCACAAACTGAACAAGACCTGTTCCTGCATTTTCTCCTTCAATGGCTTGCACTCCAGTCCCAGAAGCATAGGTCAAAACTGTCTCCATTACGTCAATGTCTGTCTTGTACTCATGTGATTACATGCCATCACACAAGTACTGAATAACAGTGTAGTGTCACTTCCCCAGTCCTTCTGGCTGCCTGCAAATGCAGTCTGGGATGTGGAAGGCTGCTGCCTTAGGGCCAGCTTGATATTCCTCAATGATCCCAGAACATTTACTGCAGAGCTGCTTCAAAGCTGGTGATCCCCAGTCTTCAACATTACCTCTCAAGTGCAGGGCATTGTGTTCAGTTTCATGAGATTCCTGAGTCATTTCTCCTGACTGCTCGCATTTATTAGAGAAGAATCTCTGTATTCTCTAAAAGATTGCTCCTTCCATTAAGTTTTTGTGTGACCTCTAAGCTTTATGAGAGTGACTTCTGAACCATTCCAGTTGTTAATGAAAGATGTTAAACATGAATGGCCATGGTACTGGTCCTTAAAGGCAGCTACTACTCACTGATGACTATCTGACCATAGATCACAGCACAGTAAGTTCAGCAGTTCAGGCTATTTTCCACCCACATTGTAACTGCTTATATAGTCCATATATCACCAATCTGGCGATAAAACTACCGTTAAAATACTTTATCAAAGTGAGGTTGCTCAAATATAAACATTTTTAATGTGTTCACATTTTCCTCTGAAAGGTAATCACACTGGATTCTTGTGACACTTATAATGATTGTATATAAGATACAAAGTGAAGTAAGATGCTACTTACATTCCTTATATTTTTGTAACATTACTGTACAGTTACTAAATTTAGCATTCCATTTTGAAAAAAAAAATTACGTGAAACTTCTGTGACTTCTTCCTCAAAGGTGTGTTCTGACTATTCAAATTCCACATTACAAAGTTAAGCTGTGTTATGTATTTATTTATTTTCACCTATTTTCACTATAATCATTAACTCTAGTAATTTAGGATCATCTTTTCACACATTGGTCATTTGTTATGCCAGATAAATACACCACTTTGATGAAAATACATTTTTCAACATGAAAATTTTCAAACATCCAGGTCAACTGCACATTTTTAACACAACTACTAACTATGCTTCTCTCCTTTTAATGCTAAATTTATTAATAAAATATTCTTTTTTCTTCAGATATTACTAGATTATTTCTTAAGTTTTTCATTTTGAATAAAACACAGCAAAGTACACAGCACTGTTCTGAGCATAAACTTGAAATTCCTTGTCCAGTGCTAACTTTGCCAGCTTCTTTAATCCCAAGATGAGTTTCGAAAACGGATTTTGAATGTGATGCTGTATACAAAATGGGAGAAAGATCTGGGGAAATTTTGTGTGTTGAAACGAAGGTATTGGTGCTAATTTTACCTTGCACATGAGTAAGTGAATTATTTCTGTTTAGGATTTAGATCTCTTGGCCTTTTTTTAACTGACCTTATAACTGTGAAATATATAAAGCAATTTAAAATGTCTTAATTATTTTAATGGCAATAAAAATATAATTCAAAAAAATCCTCCATGAAATGTTGTTAGTAGCAAACTTTTCCATATTCGTTAACTTTCAGTTGCTTTCTGAAAATCTAAAGGCTGATGATTTGTGCCAGTAAACAAATTGTTTCTTCCATTTAACTTTTTGTATGATCAACTGTTCAGAGTCAACTGTAAAAACCATGCAAATGAAGATGCAATTGGAATATCTGTGTATATTAAGCAAATCTATCAGTGCCCAGGATTCCTAAGCAATAGTCTCAGTCACCCTTTTTAGAGTGAGCTGGGCTCACATGGTTATTATTTTCTGGCCTGAGATTGTCTCTCTCTCTCGGTATGCACCCCATTAATGGTTGCTGTTGAAGGTGTCATTTCTCAGGTACTTTGGAAAGTATTGTCAATATTTAGGGTTGTTCTTGATTTCAGAAATCAAGGCAACTATGTTGTATATTGTGCATGTGATCTTTTGGCATGACTCCCACTGTCACCTGTGTTTTATAATGTAGGTATTCATTTCACCTAAAAACTGGTAGCAAATAGGACTATTAACAAAGATTTTGCCACTGCAGCAATGCTGCTGATAGAAGATAGCTCAAAGCCTATTTCTCTTTCTAGTTTTCTCAGAATACAATAGACAATCGCATTAGAATTACAATTTGGAAAGGCTCAAGGTATATTCTCTATATTAGATCCAAAATTTAAAGTTACTCATGTTTTCCTAAAAAAAAAACCAACAAAACACAGTCTGTCTAGAGCAAAAGAAATCTTGTTTATTAGTAAATTCATTTATTCATTTATTCATTATATGCTGATGAGTTTATTTCTTCTCATCAGCAATCAGATAACAACAGAAAACTTAATTATTAGACTCAAATGGTGTTTTGTTTTGTTTTCTTTTGTTTTTAAATTTGAGTTTAAAGCATCTTTGGTGTTCATCATTATCAGTTAACACTAGTAGACCTCCTTTAGGCCACAGATTATTTTGTACTCTCAAAGAGTAAAAGGGATATGAAGCAAATAAGCTGCCTATCTTTCATGGAGAAGTGTCCTAAGTGTAGTGGTTAATCACTAAATTACTGAAGGAATGCTTTAGCTCTACTAGAAAATTTTGTAAAACACACATCAAACACAAACAGAAAGTGAAGTTGTTGTTTTAAAGTTTCAAATAAAAAATAACTGCTCACATAAATTATATTCCAAACTTGAACCAGAAATATACCACGTTAGGATTATTTTCCCTCTATGCCCAATTGAAAAAAAAAATAACAAAAAACCAACCAACCAACCAACCAACCAAAAAAAATACTGAAGAGATAACCCATTTTATTCTACATTTCTGAGGATCTATGAAAACTCATGGTCCTTTTATTTAATATAGCACATACTATATATGATTCACAATCTTCCTTAGTTTGGCTAGTAACGTTCCTTTATCAGCATTTCTAAAAATCAACAAATGGACTAACAGAGCCACCAAGAGGAATTTGGGTCCTCTTTTGGTCTATCTTTATGCAAATAGAAATTGTTTTACTTTTATGATATGAAGAGATGAATTTCAGTACATCATTATGGTAGTCCAAAAAGGGTAACATATCAGATTGTGATGTTACTGTTTGCAAGATGATATTCAGTATACAAGCAATTACATTTTAATTTTAGGACACATTTAATTGAGAAATTGAATTTCATAGTATAGGAGACAAAAGTGCTCCACAGTGCCTTACATACAGTATTTTTGATTTATGTTTCTTGTTAAAATCAACAAGCTGTAAATCTGGTCTGAAATGATTCTCCAAATGCGTAAGTCTTCACTTACTTGGAGTTGAGGCTGAACTGCTCTTCCATAGCTGGTACCAACATTCTGTCGATCAAATTCTACGCTGGACTGTAAAGGGTCAGGAAAGCAGATGCTTTTTACTCCCACCTGGAACAAAATACTGTGTCAGACAATTTTTCTCATAGTCTTACAAATGCAGTAAGACATTCATTGTTATCTTTGCCTGTCACATTAGAGGTTCATCAGAATACTGATCATCAGAACAAGGGAGAACTAATAATTGCATTCCTATTTTCTCCTTGAATGTGTGACAAAACATGTATATATAAATAAATGCTGTAAGTAATTTTTTAGTTTGTTATAATAATTTCCTATAAAAACTGTAGTTTTCATTTGTAACTGTTGGATTTAAGTAAAATATGTATTCACATTATACACCTATAAATGCTAATACTGAAGACAGTAAATTCAGAAAACTAAGAGTAGGAAATATAAGTGTTTCATAGTACATTTCTTTAATATAGCCTTACCCAAACAACGAGGATGCTCATTTATTTAGATTATAAAATGCTATTCTTTTTTTTTTTTTTTCATTTCTTCTCATTCCATTGCAATATAGTCTTTGTAAGATTATTTTAAAACAGAAAAATGGCTGTTTTTTCAGCTACCATCTCTGAAACATCATGAGGAAAAAAGCTAAAATAACCAAAAATATAAAAAAATACTCATCTACAAAAAACAAACAAACAAAACAACAACAACAAAAACAGGTCCTCATGGAAACGGTTTGCAAGAATAAGATCAAGTAGGTAAACAGAAAATCCAGCACATCTGCCAAATGTAAAGTGTGCTTGACTAGCTGGTAAGTATTTAATATTCAGTACAAAAATATTTATTAATTTTCTTATATCTTCCTGACCACATGATAAAGGTATAGACCAAATTAAAACCAAATGCCAGGGCTTTATGATTTTTGTCAGTCATATTACACAGCATCACATCATATAGTAGACTGGGAAACTCAGAAGAAAAGAAATGTACTACAGCATGCAGAAGAATTTGCTGCTCTGCTTCAATTTTCTGGTCATTGGGAAAGATGGAAGTGTTCCTCTCTTTGCTCCCTGGTGGACCAGAGTAAGAACCTCAATTTTCAGAAACCTTCTCATTTATTTCATTTATTAGCTTAAATCCCAATTAACTCATATTTCTGCCATAATGGTAAAATAATTTTCTTCGTCAGATCATTGTCACTGTTGTTTTGTTTGTTTGTTTTGTTTTTGCTTTTTTGTTTGTTTGTTTTCTCTTTTTATTCCCCTTCTCCTGTATCTCTCACATGGAAGGAGGGTTATCTCTAGACCTATCTGTGTCTATGACAGGGGGCAGCAAGCCCACAGGCCCACCAACCTGAAAAGAGGAGGGGAGGGGGAAGGTGTCAGTGGCTTATGGACTAGTTTAGCTCAGTTCTCTGACTAATGGGGCAGGAGATCCATGGACTCACACCCCAGAAAAGAGGAAAGGGGAAAAGGGGAAAGGGTAGGAAGATGGGAGATGGGCCAAAAACAAAACAGTACCAACAATCTGAGAAGGAAGGCTTATTTACTAAGTAAGATATCAGAATGCAAGATAACACAATATAATACATTGTAATTGGAATTGAGGCTAATAAATCAATTAAAACGAGATAGTGTCTGAAACAAAAGGCCTTGCTCTGAAGCTGAAGGTGAGACATTGCCAAGACAAGCGGCAAAAAAAACAGACAGTCTCATGACCTTTGGGAAGTTTCATCTCTCCCTCTGAATGCAAAGTCCTCTGGGGTATGTAGTTCTTCTCTTCTGAGAACCAGGCACCTGGAAAATTGGCAGTCCTTGAAACTGGATCATTAACTCTTTAACTCCGAGTGCTTTATATGATGTTATGATGTGGAATATCGATAATAAAAATCATAAAACTGTGACACTTTTGTTTTTTGTATTTTTTTCCCTTTTTATTCCCTTTCTCCTTTCCCTCCCTCCCTCCCCCCCATCATTTTTGGGATGGTGGGCCTGTGGGCCTGCTATCCTGCTGTCACAGATGCAAATAGATCTAGAGATAACAGTAAACAAACCGAAAATCATCACCATACTGTGAACATCTCTCAGCTCTTTTGCAACGTAATGCATGGTGTTCTACATAAAGAGAAAAATCACAACTTGACATCTTTAAACATCTTTATGGGAGGATTGTATGCTATGCTGCCTTTAGGGACAATATAGCAATTTTCAGGGAATCATGATTTATAAAAGTTTAAGAACATTAACCATCAACTTTTTTTGCTATACAGTGTAAAATATTCGTGAATCAGTAGTAGGTTATAATACAGCCAGACAAAAGAATGATTGTAGCTGGTTCCTTGATATGTATAAAAACAATGATTTGACAGATACTGAAAGTTTGACGTGCTTGTGTCTTTCCACATACATCATAGTCACATGGGACAACTTAATTACGTTATATATAATTGCTATTTTATGTATCAATGCTATTTTCTTGAAAGGAAATAGTATATCTTGGTTTTTTTTTTTCCGGATAAAAAATACATCTTTAAGAAGTGTTAATATGAGTATTGAATATTAATAATGTATTCAAATATATTGTGGCTGAACTCTGTAAGCAGCTAAGCACCACACAGCCTTATGCTCATTCCTCCTCTCTCAATGGGCTGGGAGACTGAGAATCCTTCTTTGTTTTTCTGGCTCAAAGTTTGCTTCCTTAGGTATTTTGTTGAGGAGGCAAGCGATGGATGTTGTGTGGCAATCAACATCGCTGTGTGGACAATTTTACATCTTTGGAACTGTTTGCCTTCGGAAGATAGTGCTCAGGACTGTTTACTGGCAGAAGATCTAGCCTGTGACCAAATAACTCCTGTTTGCTATGGAAGACTGAGGGACAATGCCATTGTATCCTGCGAAGGCAAGATACAAGTTGGCGCCTCCCTGCTTCCTCTTATCTGCTGGGAAGGCCAGGAAGATAAGAACAAAGGAGTTTTCTGCTGAGATCCCAGAGCCAGAAGCTGCCACTCAAAGGAGAGCTGGCTCAACCACTTTGGATTTGAGCTGTCACTCCAAAGACAGCTGACTCAACCACTTTGAAGCTATTGAAAAAGGGCCATCATCGTCATGGTCGGGCGTGGTCATCGTCGTCGTCCTCATTGTCAACAGAACAACTCTGCCTGACGACCCACCACTACTGAAATCAAAGGCTGAACTACGGACCACACTGGATCCATGGTGGTGACTATCTCCCTCTTGCTGCCTATAAAGACTCCTTGCTTCTTCTTTTCTATCTTTTCTATCGCCCTCCTTCCCTTCCCCCATTACCCTAATTCATAATAGCGTCCGTCCTCCCCTTCCCCATTTCCCTGATTAAGATTTGTAATAAACTGGTCGGACCAACATTTGAACCGTTGCTTCTTAATCTCACGCCGGGTATATAGATAACAAAAGAACCTCCTCTCCCTCCTATAAATTGGAGTGAGACAGAAACTGAATCAGGAAAAAAAAAAAAAAAGTGGAACTTATAGGTTGAATTAAAAACTATTTACTAAGATAGAAAAGGAAGAGAGAAATAGCAGTAATGATTAATTAATATATTAATCTGTATATCTATGCAAAACAAGTGATAAACAAAGCAATTGCTCAGCAACCACCAACTGATGCCCAGCTAGTCACTGAGATGCAGCAGTCTTCCCAGTCAACTTCTCTAATTTTTATATTTTTTTAATATGATGTATGGTATGGAATATTCCTTCATCCAGTTTAGATTAGCTGTACTACTTCTGTCCCCTCACAGCGCCTCGTGCTTCCTCAACCCTCTCATTGGCAAGACAGTATGAGAAACTGAAACATCCCTGGCTCTGTGCAGCACTGCTCAGCAACAACTAGAACATTGATGTGCTATCAACACTTTTTTCTCCTGAAGTCAAAATGAAGAAAATCAACTCTGTCTCAGCTGACATCAGGACAATGTATTTATGAAATTATGCTCAGAAGACACACCAAAAATAAACAAAGAAAAGAAAACAATATAACTCAACCTTTGAAACCTCAGAAAATTCAGAGTTTAGGGTTCAGGTTCAAGATAATCAAGTATGAAACTAAATTGTAGAAATCCAAGGAACTGTGGAACATTTTTTGTTTTAGTATCATGAAACTATTTTTATTTTTGATTACTGTTTATAATTTGGACAAAATATTGTTTTTTTTTAATATTTATACGTTATTTTTTAACTAGAACTGAAAGTTCCAGCTCTGTATGCATTACTAAAAATAATAAATCTTAAGTTCAAAGTTTTCCTTGATCTTACCATAGATCATTTACTGTTTTCCTAAACCATGATATTTATAACAGAAATAAAGGGATAATTGTTTACTTATAAAGGAATTTTCACTTTGGAATAAACAACTAGGCACTTGCTGTATTAAATGACAGAATCTGAAACAGAAGAGTATAGATTTTACACCTGAGCTCTATTCTTCTACTCCAAACTTGAATTATAATTGGAATATACAGAAAAACTAAGCAGTCCAGAAAGAATTAAAACTGATCTCAATCCCATAAAACATAATAAAGACTTGCTCCATCCTTCAGCTGGGCAATACAATTGTTTCTATATTGTAAATAACCAAAATAATCCTATAAAATTAATACAGAATCATTTCATAGATGTTGAAAATTCATTCTACCTTGTTCTAATTCTGCCACAAAAGTGAAGCTCCTCATCATAGACAGAACAATTTCATATAGTTCCAAGGAATGCAGAGTTTACATTATTATTTGGACACTTCTCAATTAGAGATCTGCAATTGCAGACTGACATGATCTGTAAATTCACTCTTTCAGAAACATTTCTATTTTTTTCATCAGTGTGTTTGTTAGTGGAAGTTATACACATGCAGGAACCTCTTTGAAGGGAAGGTAAATTTAATGCAATAGGGTTGCTATACTGAACATGGAAAGCCTTGAGCATGAAATAGAAGTGAACCAGGACTTCTGGTTCTGGACATGCAATATTTTATTGACCCTCACAGGGTGTGTTGTAAATACCTGAAGACTTTTTCAGTAACACAACAATCTTTCCAAAATAAGAGTAGTCACATCTAAAAATGTCTCTCTCATACTTTCAAACTGGAAAGGCTTAGCCGTAAACTCTATTTAATATTTGTGCTCCCAACGGTTGCATTTCACAACAGATCTGGCTTGGAATTCCCCAAGACAGAGGAATACAGGTAGCATTTCATAGAATCATAGAATTGTGAAATGGTTTGTGTTGGAAGAGACTCCAAGGACCATCAAGTTCCATCCTCCTTGCCACATGCAGGGTTTCCAGCTGCTAGATCAAGAACTAGAATAGATTTTCCAGGGCCCCATCCAATCTAACCCTCTCCAGGGGTGGGATACCCACAGCCTCTCTGGACAACAGGCTTCCCCTGACATCTAATCTACATCTCCCTTCCTTTAATCTAAAACCATTCCCCCTTGTCCTAGCACTATCTACCCATGCAAAAAAGTTGATTTATGTCATGTTCCTTCAGCCTGTCTTCACAGGACAAGTGTTCCAGCCCTTGAATCATCTTCATGGCCTTCCACAGGACCCTCTCCAAAAGTTCCACATCTTTCCTATGTTGAGGGCCCTAGACAAGGATGCAGTGCTTTGTTAGGGGTCTCAGAAGGACAGAATATTTGGAGACAATCATCTCCCTTGCCCTGCTGGCCACCCCTCTTCTGATGGAGCCCAGAATGCCGTTGTCCTTCTGAGCTGCAAGAGCAAAATGCTGGCTCGTTAATTTTTTCATCAGTCAGGACCCTTAAGTCCTTCTCAGCAGGGCTGCTTTCAAGGAATTCTTCTAGTATGTACACATGT
Source organism: Centrocercus urophasianus (assembly GCF_019232065.1). Lineage (NCBI taxonomy): Eukaryota > Metazoa > Chordata > Aves > Galliformes > Phasianidae > Centrocercus > Centrocercus urophasianus. The sequence goes on from NW_024884833.1 coordinate 2,252,769, forward strand.
CTGTGTGAGAATCCTTCTTTGTTTTTTGGCTCAAGGCTTGCTTCCTGAGGTATTTCTTGTGATAAGATTGACTGATCTAGCAAATGAGTGATGGATGTTACAGTGTGGCAATCAACATTGCTGTGTGGACAACTTTACATTTGAAAGCATTTCTTTGCAGCTCTTTGCCTTCGGAAGAGGGTGCTCAGGAGTGTTGACTGGCAGAAGATCTGGCCTGTGACTAAATAGCTCCAGCTTGGTAAGGGAAAACTGGGGAATGATACCATCATGATACCATTGTGTGAAAAACACGATGCAGACGGGCATTCCTGCTCCCTCTTACCTGCTGGCAAAGCCCAGAAAATAGGAACAAAGGAGTTTCTGCTGAGATCCCAGTGCCAGAATCTTTCGCTCCAAGGAGAGCTGACTCAACCACTTTGGATTTGAGCTGTCACTACAAAGAGAGCTGACTCGACCACTTTGGAACAACTGAAAAGGGGCCATCATTGCCATGGCCATCTTTTTTGTCAACAGAACAATGCCCGACAACCCACCACTACTGAAGATCAATGACTGAACTATGAACCACGCTGTATCTTTGGTGGTGACTATTGTGGAAAGTGAAAGTGTTATTTCTGCACTGAACATTGAAAAGGGCAATTGATCTGAAGAATTAAGCTGTAACATATCCTTAGAAATAGCTGATGTGGAAAGTAAGAATATCATATACATATTAGTAACATATTTTGGAAACACAGTTACCGAATTACCTAACAAATACTTTCTCACAAAGCTGCAATAGATTTTGAATGTTCTAAACAATAGGGGTAGAGTATTCTCAACTAGGAAACCTGTTGTAATATTGTTCATTAGACTAGCAGAAGCAAAATACATTTAACAAACTTTAAAAGAGTCAGGGCATTTGCACAATGCAGAACTGTCCCACTTTGTGGGAATGTTAGGATACCATAGACAGGCTCCAAGTTACTCCCCTCTATCCTCCTTCTGAGCTTATCTCTATGCAAGAACAGATGAATGACCAGAACAATGACCCAGTGTGAAGGGGCACAAATGTTAGGGGGGTAATTAAAACGATTGAGGCTATGTCTATGTTTATGTTGTAAAACTGACATCCAGAAAGTTATGACCAAATGTTTGTTAAGAAAGCAATTGTTAGAAGTCAACCAATTAAGACATGTGCTTTTGGGTGGCAAAGATTTGTGTCTACTTGGTGTTTGTATGATTAGTGAAGCATCTCAAAAGAGTGTGAACCTGCAGTATTCAGACAATGAGGAACCAGGGGAGAAAGAGATAAATGGCGGGCAATAGTGGATAAAAGATGTAACACTGTTTTCTCAGGGATCTCCTGCTTGAAATGGCAAATAAAATCTTCTTTATCAGAGAAACCATCCTAGAAAATTGTTTGGGTATTTCCAACACTATCTCCCTCTTGGTTCCTATCAAGACTCCTTGCTTCTTCTTTCCTATCTTTTCTTTTACCCTCCTTCCATTCCCCACTACCCTAATTCGTAACAGTGTCCGTCCTCTCCTTCACCATCCCCCTACTTAAAATTTGTAATAAACTGGTTGGACCAATATTTGAACCGTTGTTTCTTAATCTCATGTTGGGCATACAGATATTAAAAGAGCTTCCTCTTCCTCCTATAAATTGGAGCAAGACAGTCTGAGATTACCTTGACCCAAAAACAAAATCCTGTAATTTTCTATGTCGAATCTTATTAGGTTCACAAGGGGTCACCTTTCAAGTTTATCAAGGTCCCTCTGGATGGCATCTATTCCTTCTGCTGTACAAACTGCTCCACTCAGCTTGTTGTCATCTACAAACTTGCTGAAGGTATGCTCGATCCCACAATCTATGTCACTGATAAAAATGTTTAAATATACTCAAGACCTCAAGACAGACCCCTTGGGGATACTGGTTGTTATTGACCTCCACCTGAACATAGAACTATTGACCATAATCCTCTGGCTGCAACTTTCCAGCCAATGCCTTATCTACCAAACTAGTCCACCCTTCAAATCTCCAGTTTAGAAATAAGGATGTGGTGGGGAATCATATCAAAAGCCTTGTAGGATTCCAGGTACATTATATCAGTTGCCTTCCCTTTATCCACTGATGCTATCACTCCATCATAGAAGGCCACCTTGATGAATCCATACTAGCTGTCTCGGATCACCTGCTCATACATCATGTGCCTTAAGATGTCTTCCATGAGGATTTGTTCCAAGATCTTCCTAGGCACAGAGGTGATACTCACCAGCCTGTAGTTCTCCAGGTCCCCTTACTCCCTTTCTTGCAAATGGGAGGTGATGTTTCCCTTTTTCTGGTCCTTGGGGACTTTGCCTCATAGCACAGCTTTTCAAATATGATGGAGAGTGGTCTGGTAAACATATGAGCCAGCTCCCTGAAGATCCTTGAATGCATGTTGTACAGCCCCATGAACTTGTACACATTCAGTCTCTTGAGTTGGTCTCAGACTTGCTCAGCCATACAGTATGGGGAGTTTGCTCCCCCAGTGCTCACCTAGAAGTTCAGGTTCAGGGATGTGAGAATCCTGGCTGCCAGTGAAGGCTGAGGCAAAGAACTTACTGAGTACCTCAACCTTCTCTGTATTTGTTATAGCCAGTTTTCCATTTAGCAGAGGAGGTATGCTCTCTTTGACTTATCTCTTCCGACCTATGTACCTGTAGAATCCCTTCTTGTTGTTTTTATCCTCTTTTTATCCCCTTTTTAATCCCTGCCTTGTTCAGTTCCATTGTTGGCTTCAGTTCCATTCCTTGGTTTTCATAATTCCATCTCTGCAAGTCTGGACAGCATCACTGAATTCTTCCAGGTAAAATACCCCAATATAGAAGTACAATGGTACCATTTCCATAACTGTGACAATGAACTGAAACATTTAAGGAATTCTGTGTTATTGCTCCTAACTTGAAATTATATTGTCTCTTTATCTCAAATTTTTGTTTCTTTGGTTTTTTGTTTGTTTGTTTGTTTTTTTAAATATAATTTATTATTTTTATTGACTGATTTTTATTGTTTCTCTCCTCCTTTTGTTCCCAGAATTCAGCTTATTTTTTCTTCAGTCTAAACATTTTCAGTGATTTTCAGTGAAGCTGTGAGTACTCTTAGCACCATCTTGCCAGTCAGCCCAGCAATTAGTTTTTCTGTTTTCTGTCAGGATTGCCTTTGTTATTTTTGCGCACACTTTGCGCTTGTTATCAGTTGGGAACAGAAGGAAACATCATCTGTGCTGCTGAATGAAAGCAGCAGATAAGTAGGAACCTCTGGGCTGTGTGATACTTCTGTTAGCTATTACATGAGCACCCTGCATACTTATCCCTCTCTGCTGTTATGTATGCTGAGACGCCTAAACTTTTTACATTTTCTCTGTAAAGTGTTCAGAAAGTCAGAAGTAAAACTCTATTCTAGACAATATTAGAAAAGAATTAAGCTGAGGTGCTGACATTTACATACGTACTTCTGACCACTGTCATTTCCAGTGTATTAAATTCAGACTTTTAATGTTGCTGCATAAAGACATAAGTTAGGTACTAAAGGAAAAGCTTTTAAGGAGAATTAACATCTGTCATTATATCTATTCATAAAACTAGAAGAAAAAAAAAAAGTGCTGGCATAAAAATCGTTGTTAAGATCAACAGAATATGGGAAAGAATAATTCAGTTACACTAGGTATCACAAGTGACAATAATACTACAATTTGTTTGAAAAATACTTGCTAAATTAAGAAGAGAAAATCTAAATCCTAATATATTATCTAAATAGAAGAGCTTTTTTTGGTTTAAATCTATTACTTCTTGTTCATTCCCTACAGTTACTGAGGGCCCCCTTCATATTTCCTGTAGGTACTTCTTAAGTACTGAAAGGCTGTCACAATGTCTCTGAAAATGCCTTCTCTTTTTTAGGTTGAACAACTTTCTCAACCTATCTTCATAGCAGAAGTATTCTAGCCCTCCAATCTTCGTGACAATCTTTGAGACTCACTATAGCAGAGGAGTTGGAAGGGTCCTCTTACATTCCAAGCATTCCTACTCAAGCAGATACTTCAAATCACTTAACCAGGCCTACGTCCAGATGACTATCAAAGATCTCTCAAAGGGGAGAGATTCCGCAGTTCAATCAACCACACAGTAAAAAAGTGTTCCTTGTTGCTCAGAGCAAATGTCCTGTATTCCAGCTTGTATCCACTACTATATTCCTCACTCCTGCCACTAAGCATCACTTGAAAAAACACAGCTCCATCCTCTTTGTGTCTTCCTTTCAGGCATTTATATACATAGATAAGATTCTTCCTTAGCCTTCTCTTTTCCAAAACATGCAGTCCCAGCTCTCTCAGCCTTTCATCGCAGAAGAGATGATTGAGTCCTGCAATCATTCTAGTGTTTCTTCATTGTACTTTCTCCAGTGTCTACATCTCTCTGGAGACCCAGAATAGGATGCAGCACTACAGATGCATCCTCATCAGTGCTGAACAGAGGTGAAGGAAACTGTGGGCAGTGCCTCATCTAATACAGCCCAGGATAACATCAACCTTCTGTGTTGCAAGGGGTACTGACTCTTGTTCATTTTGGTATCCACTGAGATTCCTAAGTCCTTTTCTGTAAATTTGGTTTCCAGCTGGGTAGCTCCCAGTATATATCACTGCTCCTCCCAAATAGGTAGAGGGCTTAGCACTTTCCTTAGTTGTACTTCAAGAGCTTTCTGTGAGTCTATTTATCAAGCCCATTGAGATCCTCTTGGATAGCAGCACAACCTTCTGATTTACCCATTACTTCATAGAATCATATCGTGAAAGAATGGCTTTGGATGGAAGGGACATAAAAATCATCTACTTCCAGTGTCCCCGCTGTAGACCAGGTTGCCATCCAGTAGGTCTGCTGCCCAGGGCCCCATCCAACTTAGCCATGAGTGCCTCTATTGATGGGGCATCTTCAGCTTCTCTATGCAACATGTTCCAATGCCTCACCACCCTCTAAACAAAGAACTTCCTCTGAACATCAAATGTAAATTTCCCAACTTTTAGTTTAAAACTATTCCTCCTGGTCTAGTCAGTATCAGACCATGTAAAAAGTCAGTCTTCCTCCTCCGTATGAGCTCCTCTGAAGTACTGGAAGGCCACAGAGAGGTTTCCCCAGAGTCTTCTCTTTTCCAGGGTAAATAAGCCCAATTCCCTCAATTTTTCATCACAGAAGACGTGTTCCAGAATTTTGATAAATAAAGGCCCTCCTAGAGTATTTCACATCAGGAATTATCATGTCCACTGTCTGTTCTTATTATCTTGGAAATGCTATCTGTGTTACCTACACACAATGAGTGCTGGGGCTATGGGTCTGCACTAATACCTCTTCAAATATATCACATTTACAAAAAAAAAAAAAAAAAGCATCTCTTTCATATCAGAGAATTAGAAAATGTACTTGCTTTGCATGTATCCCTCTGTGATTATGCTTAAACTTCAGTTCTATCTGAAGTGTCAAAATTGTGTTGTATGTTATTCAGTGAAGAGCATATTTACTGAAGTGACGGCTTCTATCCCTGTCAATAACTAAATTTTGATTTTGTTTGAATCCTTGTTGGGCTGTGTTTGGTGTTGGGCTTGGACTGAAAGCATCCCCATATGCCTTTTTTCCTTTCTGGTAGTAGCAGGTAGCTATTAGATCTTGTCCTGTTAGCCCCCTGGGAGACCCCATCTCACACTGCACCATGACAAATAAACAGCAAAGTTAAGTCACAGGAGTATGTTTTAGATAACATTCAACATCTTTTTAAAGTTTTTTGGAGGATGATATAGAGTGTAACTTTTGTTCAAATAAGGTCAATAGCTTTTTGAGCTGCCAGCAGGTTGAGGGAAGTGATCTCTCTACTCAGCTCTAGTGAGACCACTCCTGGAACACTGTGTCCACTTCTGGAGACCCAGTACAAGATAGACAACACTGGAGAAAATACAGTGAACAGACACTAAAATGATTAAGGGATTGAAACTTCTCTCCTATAATGGAAGACTGAGAATGCTTGGGCTATTCAACCTGGAAAAGAAAAAGTTCAGGAGTGTGTGAAATAGAGATATATGTATTTAATCTAAATACCTGAAGAGAGAGTACAGAGAGAACAGAGCCAGGCTCTTTTCTGTGGTGCCCAATGCAAGGACAAAAGGCAATGGGCACAAAATGGTGTACCGAAGGATCCTTATGAACATCAAAAAATATTTTTTTACTGTTTGGATGACTGAAAGCTAGAAAACATTATTCCTTTCTATGTGCAGTGATGTGATCAGGATCTCCTGTAGGAGGGAAAATACTACCCTTACTGACCACAGCCTTTTATTTATTTATTTTTATAACAGTAGCTATAGAGGGATAGAAGAGAGCATGATTTTTTAAGCTGTGTCTGTTTTGGGATATATTCTGAAAAAGCACAACAGCACTATGTGAACACTGCAATATTAGGTCAGTCAACTTAGGTCAGTCAACTGCTTAACTTCCCCTTAGCATGCATTTTAACATATCAGTTAGTTTGAGTAGGATTTCCTGTTCAGGATTAAAAAATTTAAAAAATAAATTAAAAGAAAAATAAATCTTGAGATAAGTATTCTTTTGGTTTGATTTGGAAGATGGAAGATTTTCTTCTTACAATATATAGCATCCACATAATCCAGTTTGTTGTCTGTGAGAACAATATTCTTAAGTGTTCATTGAGCTTAAATCAAAATGAAGTATGTAAGCAGTCAAGTAATTCCGCTAAGGGAAATGATAATGCTTCTTGTTCATTTCACCTAGGGTAATTTAATTGTTAATAATAAAAAAGAATGTTGATTCAATGAACTCAGTGACTTCTCTCATAATAGCATGTCCTCAGCAATTTAGTTAGCAGATATATTAATAAAATATTTTTATTCTTTTCTTATTTTTATTTTTATAATTATTTTATATTATATTATGTTTTTTTTCTTCTTCTTTAATACAGACATTGAGTACAAATTCAGTATGACTTTGAAGATGATGCTTACAGTAATAGATCATTCTTCATAAAACAAAAAGTAAGCGCAATGTTTTGACTACACTTAGATTATCAACAAAGAAGTCTGTACTGTGTTGCAGCAAATCAGATTTTAGATTGTTTGCTTGCTCTAGGCTTTCATACAACGTATAAAACCTATGTCTTATTCAATAAAAACTCAACCTTCTGTGTTGAACGTCATGTTTTTAAATTGTTTCACTTCTGAATGCATTACATTACAAGTAATAAAGAGATCAAAACTGAGTTACTCCTAAAGCAATTCATATGTAATTCTGCTTGTTAGCTGCAGCTCAAATCTGTTTCACTATATAAAACTAAATAATCAAATATTTCTCGGGGTCTTAGTCTCAAAGCACTTTATACTCAGAAAATGTAGGATTTGCTCAAATTTTCGTCATAAATCAGATTACCGTGCAATTTCATTTTCCTCACATTATAAAATCATTGTCAGAATCCTACAATGTACCTACAGAATAGTAGCACTGAAATGTAAATTGAGGTTAACAAGGATTAGCTAAACGTAGTTGCATTGTTTATATTGTCAGAAACCCCCTCAGACCTTCCAGAATCCCGGCACTCAAATTGATTTATTTAGAAAAATAAGTAAGTAAGTAAATAAATAAATAAATAACCTCACAGCTTTCAGTATTTTTTTCTCCATCAGAAATACCAGGGAAGCAGTGACTTCTATTCATGATCACTGAAACGGCATTGGGCAAGTTGTATCAGTAAACATACGTAAGTCAATGGGCCTAATTGGACTCACCCTGGAGTACTGAGGAGGTGGATAGTGGATATCACAACTGGACCCCACTCAAAACCTCTGCAAAAGTCTTGAGATTATAGAGTCTCCTGTTAATTTGAAGTTAGATAGTGTTACACATAATTACAAAAAAAAAAGGGCACAAAAGAGGACCCAGAAAACTAGAAACCTATCACATTAGTCTCCAGCCATGGAAAAGTTTTGGAGAAAAATATTCCAGAGGGTACTGAAAGGCAGTTTATGTGAAAAAAATGACTGTCAGACACAATCAGCATCAATTCAAGAAATGTCAGGCTATATCATAGGCTTCAGTGAGACAAGGTGAGTGGCTCATAAAGTGTTGAAATGGATAAGTAGAGGCTTTGAGGAGATATAATTAGGGAAGGAGAGGAAGTGGGCTAGAGAAAGTTCTGACTGCATGGAGCTTAGTTATCTTGATAAAGGGGTTGAGTGCTTCTGAGAACCAGTGAGAGAAAAGCCTAACATTTGAAATACTGTGGTTGGAGTAAGTTATACACTCACACAAACAGGAAGAAGCAGCAGATTAAATATCCTATAAGTGTTACTATCACTAGCACTTATTCTCATGGGAAACAACAACATCCCAGACATCTTCTGGAAATATAATGCAAAAGAGAAGAAACAGACTAGGAGATTCCTGTAATAGTGGAGGTCAGCATCCTGACAGAAGTGGTGAAGGAGCTCACCAAGAAGCTGCTCCACTTGACCTTTGTTTATTAACAGGGAAAGTCTTCTGGTTGACATGATGGTTCAAAGCAGTCTTAAATACATCAATCACAAAGTGACAGAGTTCTTGATGCCTGAGGAAGTAAAGAGGGCAGTTAACCACACTGCTGTATTAGATTTTCAGAGCTCTGAATTTAACCTGTTTAGTAATCTGATTAACAGAGTTGTTAGACAGCTCCAAAGGTCAAAGGAGTCCTGGATGGGAAAAAGGAAGACTGGATATTTTTGAAGAATTAAATCTTGAAGGTACAAGAGCAATCTGTCCCTATATGCAGCAAAAGAGAAGCTGGCAGAGAAGACCAGACTGGATGAACTCATGAAGAAATATCTATAAACTTTGGAAGAAGTTGTAGACACCTCAGGAGAAGTATGAAGGTTTTGTGAGGTTATGCAGGGAGAATATTTGGACTTAGATAATGAAAGGCTGCTATTAGATCTTCCAGGAGCATCCTCTTCCCGAGGCTGAACAACCCTGATTCTTTCAGCCTGTCTTAATATGGAAGGTGTTCCACCCCTTGGATCATTTTTGTGGCCCTCTTCCGGACATACTCAAACAGGTTTACATCTCTCCTATGCTGAGGACTCCACACCTGTGCACAGTACTCCAGATGAGATCTCATCAGCACAGACTAGAGCAGCAAGGTCACCTCCCTCAATATGCTGCCCAAGCTTCTTTCGATGCAATTGAGGATACGTTTGGCTTTCTGGGTTGTGAGAGCATATTGCTGGTTCATGCCTACTGGTGCCCCCATGTCCTTTCTGTCAGGGCTGTGCTCTATACTTTCAACTCCCAAATTGTATTGATTGTGATGATTGCCATGATATAGATGCAAGATCTTGCACTTGTATCCTCAGGATCACTATTCTACCAGCACATGGTTGCTACAGCTTTTTAATGGCCACATCTGCATTGATAAGCATCAGGTCCAACACTGCTTCTCCTCTGATTGGTTTGTCCAATAATTGAACTAAGAAACTCTCCTCAGCACTCTGGGAGTCTCATGGTATTGCTTACAGCCTGTTGTGTTTTCCCATCAAAAATCTGTGTGGTTGAAATGCTATATCAGGATGGGAGACTGTGAGTGAAATTCTTCTTGTAGCTGAGACAGTAAGACCTTGTCAACAGGATCCCGTTCACTGGGTGGCTTGTAGGAGATAACAACCACTAGATGTACTGTATTCATCTGTTCTTTTATTTTTATCTGCAAGGACTTGAATTGTTTGTGGCTGTTTCTTGCAGATACCTCTCGGTAATCTATCCATTTCTTAACATGAACATTCTCATCTGCCCCTTCTTCCTTATCCATCTCTTAAAAAAATCTTGTAAAGAATTGTAAATAAGTAAAGTCTTTGACATTGTCTCCCACACTATTCTCCTGGAGAAGCTGGCTGCCCATGGCTTGGACAGAGATATCATTTGCTGGGTGGGGAACTGGCTGGAGGGCTGGGCCCAAGGAGTTGTGGTGAATGGAATTAAACCCAACTGGTGACCAGTCCTGAGTGGTGCTCCCCAAGAGTCAGTACTGGGGCTAGCCTTGTTTAATATCATAGACTCATAGAATGATTTGGATTGGAAGTGACCTTTGAGATCATGTAATAATAATATCTTTATCAGTGACTTGGATGAGGAAAATGTATGTGCTTTCAATAAGTTTGTTGATGACACAAAGGTAGGAGGAAGTATTTGCTTGCCTGAGAGTAGAAAGGCCCTATAGAGCAATCTGGACAGACTGGATCAATGAGCTGAGGCCAATGGAATGAAGTTCAACAAGACCATCGTGCACTTTGGTCGCAACCCAGGCTACAGGTTTGGGGCAGAGCATCTGGAATACTGTGGAGGGGATGGACCAGGGTTGTTGTTCAGCACTTGACTAAATGTGAGTCAGCTGTACAGCCAGGCAGCCAAGAAGACCAGTGTCAAGCTGGTTTGTATCAGAAACAGTGTAGCCAGCAGGAGCCTGGTGGTGATTATCTCCCAGTACCTAGCTCTGGTGAGTCTGTGCCTTGACTACTTTGTTCAGTCTTGCGTCACTCACTACAAGAAAGACATCAAAGCCCTGGAGCATGTCCAGAGAGGGCAACAAAACCGGTGGGGCATCTGGAGCACATCTAATGAGGAGTGGCTGAAGGAACTGGGATTGTTCATTCTGGAGAAGAGTAGGGTCAGAGGAGACATTACAGCTTTCTACAACTACCTGAAGGGAGATTGTGGTGAGGCAATCAGCTTCACTTTAGGAAGTGAGTAAACAGAACTCCTTGGGAAATTGTCCTCAAGGACAAGGAAGCAAAACAGAGCTGTCAGTTCTTTAAGGAAGCTTCTTAAGGAAGGTTCTGGCAATTTGATCTAGCATTGTATCTGGAAGTTAGCAGCTCTGCCTGTGGCAGTGAGCTTGGAGCGTGATGATCCTTGGAGTCCCTTCCAGCCCAAGCCATTTTGTGATTCTATGATTCTGTGATTCTGTGATTCTATGATGCTAAGCTGAGTGATGTATTTGACACAACATAATGAAGAGACATCATCCAGATGGACTTAGATGGTCTTGAAAAATGTGAAAACCTAATGAGTTTTATCAGTGCCAGGATGTTGCACTCGGGTCAAGGCAATCCCAGATATGAATACAGACTGGGAGAATAATTCACTGAGAGCAACCCTACTGAGGGGGACATGGGAGTCCTAATGGATGAAAAGCTTGACATGAGCCAGCAGTGTGTGTTTGCAGCCTGGAAGGCCAAGGGTATTCTGGGTTGCAACAAAAGAAGAGTGGCCAGCAGGAGAGAGAGATGACTGTTCCTCTTTAATCTGCACTTGTAAGGCCCCTCCTAGAGTATTACAATCAGGCCTGGGGTCTGTGGCACAAGAAAGATGTGGAGCTGTTGGAGCAGGTCCAGAAGAGTGCAATGAAGAATATCAAAGGGCTGGAAGACCTCTCCTATGAAGAAAGATTAACGGAGTTTGACTTGTTTAGCTTGGGAAGAGAAGGCTCCAGGGAGACTTAATTCTGGCCCTCCAGTACTGGAAGGGAGGTAATAGTCAGGTGGAAGATTGACTTTTTATACAGTTTGAGGCTGATAGGACAAGGAAGAATGGGTTTAAACTGAAAGGAGAGATTTAGGTTTGATATTAGGAAGAAATTATTTTCTCAGAGGGTGGTGAGGCGCTGGAACAGGATGCGCAGAGGAGTTGTGGATGCCTTCTTGGATGTGTTCAAGGTCAGCCTGCATGGACTTTTGGCAATTTGATATATGAAAATCATCCGTTCCTTGAATAAGGATTGGAACTAGATTTTTAAGATTCCTTTCAATCTACAGAAGTACATATTCCCAGGCAGCCTGGTTTGGGTGGCCTTACTTGGGCACTAAAATTGGATTACACAACCAACAGAGATCCTTTCCAGTATCAGCCATTCTGTGACCCTGTGATTCTGTGAGATAACATGTCCAGAAATGCACAAAAGAGTTATATATCATCTCTAATACTTTTCCTCCTCACAAAATGTAAGTGGCTACAGTCTGTAAAATTATATATTTTTTCTACATGTTTCTCAAAAAGGACACTAATTAAGAACATTTTCAGAGCTGTATGTGAAATCTATCGATACACCATTTTAGAAACCAGTTTTTATGTTTTTCTATCCTACTTGCTGATTACTGTCTTAAGCGGGATCATGATGTAAATAAACAGAAACCAGGAGGGCAAGATTAGAGGATGGTAAAGTTCAAAGAAGTTGTTATATATTATATTTATGAATTATTATCTTAATGAATTACAGTGACGTGACATGCCAGCCAACCTCTGCAGGGAAATCAGTCTATTTTTGTCACTATACAGCTTGGTTGTGAATGTGAAGTATATTACTAATGGATTAATTTCATTCCTGGAAGAGGTGAGTGTTATTTAGTTATTATTTTACAAACACAGACCAGGTCAGGATCGTGTATTTCATCTGTACTTCCCACAGCTTTTTTGGATATCTAAGTAGTGCCACTGACATTTCTTATCATTGACAGTCACAACAGCTTTATCAAGGTGTACTCTTTCGAGCTATAATGATAATATTTTGATCCAAATTTCATTAGCCATTTGGATTTGAGGCTCTGTACAATAACGTATATGACAGTAAAGTAAAGGAGTTTTTCCTGGATATGAGTTTCCTTGCATTTATAGATCTCATTTGATGTTTTATTTCATGCTTACAATGCACCTTATGTTTTAATTCTCTTAGGTGTGCCATTTTGTTTGTAATTAATTGGCTCTCAACATGTTTTTATCTAAGCAAAAAGAGAAAACAAAAGTAAAAACCAAACAAAATAAATCTTCCAGTTCCTATATACTAAAACTGGGATTATTACTTTTTTTGGAATATCCCACTTTCATGGACTAGAATATATCAAAAGTTATTGTTACTTATTGTCTGAGGCTGGTAATCAAATTAACATGAGACTACCAACATCACTTTGTGGACAATTTTTGTATTTGAAAGCATTTCTTTGGAGCTATTTGCCTTCATAAGGGAGTGTTCAGGAGTGTTAATGGTCTGAAGAGTTGGCCTGGGGACAAATAACTCCAACTTCGTAATGGGAGATTGGGAAGTGATACCATTGTATCCTGTGAAAATGGGATAGGAGCTGCTGCCTGCTTCTTCTTATTGGCTGACTTTAATTTACCAGGTCTAGAAAATAGAAACAAAGGAGATCCTGCTGAGATCCCAAAGCTAGAAGCTGTCACTCCAGAAAGAGCAGACTCTACCACTTTGGACTTATATAAATAAATTTGTACTGCCATTGTTAGTAGTCCTCCACTGGGCAATATCACCTACAACACCATCACTTACTAAGATCAGGATCCAACACCAAGACATTGCTGGATCTAGGAGTAGTGAACCACTTTGTTTGGCTGTCTTATGTTTCTCTTTTCCCATTTCCTATCTTTTCTCTTCTTTTATTCTTTTACAGTTAACTAACTAATTTTACTTCCAAGTAGTTGTTATGAGTTGTTAAGAAAGCTCTCTGTAAATTAATGTGAATTATTCCTCTGAGTCTTGGATGATTCCATCATGGTAGCAACCCCTTGCTGACTAAGGAGGTGTGACTGAGGAGATAGAAAAATATTCACCTCCCTAAAAACCCACTGAGTGGCATGAAACAGAAATTTCTTGGTTACAATTATGATGTACTTCAGATTCAAATCACTGCCTGGTTTTTACCATAAATCAGTTTCACACGTGAATACATTTTTGATTTGTTGCTTTTCTTATGAGGTTCACGAGTGAATAAAATAGCCAATAAAATTGTCCAGCAGATTCAGATTTAAAAAAAAAAATAAAAAAATCCTATTTTTTCTTGGTCTCATAAGTTGAGGAAAAAAAAAAAAAAAAGGTTATGGTATTTGTCACGGAGTTGACTAGATCAATCTATGTCCGTGACAGGGGCGGCAGGCCTCTGCCCTCCCCCTCACCCCAGTCCCACAAAAAATGGGAAGGAAGGAAGGGAGGAAAAGAGCAGCGGCAACGATCTATGGAGGAAAACTTATTTTACTATAATATTGGAATACAAAATAACACAATATATACAATTTAATTGAAATTGAGATTAATAAATCAAACAAGATAAGAGAGAGAGAGAGTTCCCGGGACCGATTCAAACCTGAAAAGCTTGGAACGGCTAGGAAAGCACCCTCCAGCACCCACTGCCAGGCAGCAAGAGAGCGCCCCCCCCACCCGGAAGGGCCAGATCCTGTGGCTGCTGTAATGTACAGGGATAGGTACCTGGGATTGGGGCAGTGACACTTCAATGCCCCTTAAACTACATGATGTTTTGATGTGGAATACTGAAACCCAAAAACGAAAAAAACAAAAACAAAAACATAGAACCATGACAGTATTATTATTATTATTAATTATTATTATTATTATTATTGTAAAATTTCAGCTTTGGCAATAGGATATTTTCCATTGCACAGCAATTTGTTGAAAGAGTCTACATTCATGAAGTATCAAAGTCATTCTTTCTGGTGAATGGAGATATTCTTCAGCATGAAGGAATTCATTATCTTGGAGTCCACAGAATTCTTCAAAGAAATGGAGATGCTTGATGCAAAATAACTTACGAGCTATATTTCTTTTCAAGAACCAGGTTATTGTTTAAAGAAATCATATTGCTAAACTGAATAATTTTTTAACATGATAAAAGATCAGTTCAAGATGAAAGATCAGAACATGAAACTTTCAAGGAAAAGTTTTCTCTGAAATAACTTGCCATCATGTCGAAATATTTTAAAGGAAAGGAAAATCAAGAGTACAGATTAAAAAATACTCCTCTGCATGCTTTAATTTTCAGTGTCCTTGAAGACAGCTATGCTGTATTTCCATGTTTCCTATGAATACATTCAGTTGCTCAGTCTTCCAGCATTTATGTGGGCTGCCTTCCAGATTAGGAAAGCACACTGCCTAAGCTTCATGCTAGTCAGAGACTTTAGCCAAAAGTCTGCAACTGATAAATGGGAACAAGGCCAAAAAATTCTTGGCTTTTGATACTTGATTATACTGGGGGGGAACTAAGCCAAGGAAATCTTCCTAGAGATTCCTAAGACAAATGTACTAACTGCTTCTAAATAATGCTCTCAATATACTGCCAGGACATGTTAAGGACTGGTGAATTGAGCTGTCCGTATCTTGAGGAAACATCCATGGACTCTTATAGAACCTGTATCTAATGGAGGATGTGGATTAATCTCTCATTGATGGTTTGAGTGCAACAAAAAAGGTGACATGGTTAAGGTGCATTGGTAATGCCTTACTGCTTAATGGATAACTTTCATAATTACCACAGTGAATTCAACATAGGCAGAATTTCTTTCTTAAAATGGCAAAACTATCGTCTACAACAGACTTTTCTGCCTTCAGTACATACGATCTTCTCTGCTTAGTTTTTATTGCTTCGATCAACCCAATTTTATAACAGACTTGAGAAAGATAAAATAAAGGGAAAAATCTGTGTATGCACAAAAAGGTTTCATTTTTATCCCCCTCCCTTTCTTTCCCTTCTCTTTCCTTTCTTTCCCTTCTTTTTCCTTTGGACAGTCCTATTAGCATAAAAAAAAAAAAAAGAAAAAAAAAAGATACTAGTCCTTCCATGCTTAGTAAATTCACAACAAAGAAAAGGGTTTGGGTCTCATACTGTTACACAAACAAAAGAAAGTACTTGAAGAAAGCCCAAAACAATAAGCAGAAGTTACTAAAGTAAATAAAATAAATTTAAAATGTGCACTAGAGTGTGAAAAGCAGTTTTTATATAAAATAATAAGCTGTTTTTTTTTTCTCATCTGTAACAGAAGACATAATGTGATAGTTCTTAGTCAAAACAAGGGCTATTGTTCAGCTGACTGAAATACAAATTAATATTTAAGATTTCTACCCATCAGTCTTTAGTTTTTTCTTCTATATCATCTTTCTATAGGTGTATTCAGAAGACTTTTTCAGGAGACAAGAAATCTAGCTTCACCAGTCACCTTATCCTTTGGTGCAGAGGAAACTGATACAGTTTCTCTATCATTCTCCTCTGTATGTCAGAGAAGTTCATTAGTGATATAGCCAGGATGACCAGGGAAACTGAGTTCAAGCAGGCAGGGCGTGCAGAGAGGATAAAAGGCAGCCTACTATCTTCTCTTCCGGGAACAGCTGCTAATAGATTTCTGGTGTGGTAAAAATGGCCACGGCCCCCTTCAATGGCCAGGCTGAGGCAGAAACCCAGACAGGGGGACTGCAATCTCCTCAGTTGAATGTGTGCATCAAGATAGTCCTTCTGAGGAGTGAGAGGGCTGTCTGGACCTTCCAGTTTGGAGAACTCCGGAAAATGTAAGTCCCCAAGGACCTGAAGGCAGAAGGGTGTGTTAAGGGTGCAAGTATGCTCTGCTCAATAACTTACCAAGCAGGTGGTCAGATTGCGAGATGAAATTGCCAGGCTGAGAAGTATTCAGGAATCAGACAGGGAGACTGATAGGAGGCATTTTGAACTGATATACTGACTGACAGTCCTGCCTTAAGTCTCTGCAAGGGGAAGAAACTAAGCCAGCTTCCTACCTTGAAGAGACCTACCACAATAACTTTCCTTCTGTAAAGAGGGAAATGCAAGGAGAACTTCATCATATATGGTTTGACAGTAAGAGTTTGTTGTTTGTCTAGTTCTAAACTAAGCCTATTTGAGCTTGATTTGACATATCAAAACCCTTATACCTTGCAGTTCAAATGTCCTTTAGTCAGAGCTTCTGGCAAGCAAACTTAAATAGAGACCCAGCAAAACTCTTGCCACATGGATAGGAGGTCAGATAAATCTAAGAGCAAAATCTAAGCTCACTTTGTTTCCTGTGCAAAGTACCTACCGATCATTACAGTGTACTTAGAATAACAGTATCAAGAGAAGGGGAAATGAGAGACATATTCATTTATTCATCACTGACATAAATATATGTAGAAATTACAGGAAAACATTGTGAAGAGGAAAAAAAACAGAAACATTTCCAATTAACAGCAGGAATAAACGTAAAGATTTCTATTTGTAAAGATTATAGCAAAGAAGATAATAAAGAAATGTACCTGTAAGGATTTACTGGATTTCAAGCAGGAGTCATCACTAAATTGAATATGTTTACTAGCTAGTCTTGGAAGCAATAGAGCATGATACGTGATAATACATTCAAGGTCACCTGTTTGCTGCCAGTGTTACTCACTGAAAATGTCAGATTGAGGTGATGAACACTGTGTGGTAATTTGTGCACCAATTTCTAATATGAATGGTGTAGGTAGTCTATTAAATATATATATATAAAAATATATAATATAATATAAGGATATATATATATCCTTTTTTTTTTTTTTTTAAATGAATGAGGCAACAAATATTGCTAAAGTTTTCATGTATGAAAGTAGTTCATAAGACATAGAGCTACTAAGTTCAAAATACATTTGTTACATGCAGAAAAGAATTATGAGCAGTACTGTCTTGAATTAGTCTTGACATTTTATTCTAATTAGGTCTAACTTCACATACCAAAGATCATATTTCTTTAATCATACCTTTTCTATAACCAAGTTAGTAAACCTTTTAACTTTTAGTTCCGTTTTCTTTTTCATGCATGGATTACTTAACTCTATAGTAATGCATGAAATAAATCTTACCTTCCCTGTAGGTTCTTTCTTTAATATACTGATTGCTAAGCAGAGGGTAACTGCTCTACCGAAATTCATTTTTCACTGTTTTACAGAAGAAAAGGTAATGAAATCCAAAAATGCAGCTCTAGGGTAACATTAAACTGACAGATATGCAGTAACAGCATTTTCATTATATGAGTGTCAACCCTTTATTTCTTGCAAGAGACATCAACAGAAAAAAAAAAAATTACAATCACTTTTTGGAATTTTGAAAATATTTCTTTATATTTGCTGTTCTGAATACTAATTTCTCTACTTCTGCAATTAGTTGTTGACCAGATATTTCTGTAGCTAAAGAGAGTTTCTGTACTCTCTTTGGAGGAGAAAAAGGAATTAAACTTCATTCTACATTTTAAAACAATATGAAAATAAATGCTAAGGAATGTATAGCTGATAGATAGTTTATGACTTAAATTGATGTTGATTTACCTAGAAAACCTTTTTAATACAAATATGTTTAATCTTTTTTCTCCACTAATAGTATAGGAAAGTAAATTTTAGATGAGTGTTACTACTACACACTAGTCACATATAATCTTAATTGAATCACTAAGTACAAAAATCACTGACTTGGGAAAGGTGTAGGTCAATCTGTTTTGCTGAGAACAAGGAGCAAGTGACGAAAAAAAAAAAAAAAATCAGCAACAACAACAAAAACCTTCAGCCATGTTACAGATAAATGTCTACATTTTCCAAATCACATTAATAATGCCTCTAAAACCTCATTTCTGAAGGTTAGTAAATGTAATTTCTGAGTCATGAATATAGAACTGTTAATTCTCATATCCATAAAAGTTTAATCTGTTTTTGAGAAATATTGATCCTTATTTGAACAATGAGTAATTAAATATTTTGCTTATCGAACATGAAAAAAAAGGAGAAAAAAAAAGTGTACCCTTTTAAGAATGAGAAGTAAAAGACGTGAAAGCAGATGAGTTTTACCTCTGCATAAATTATAGTGCTAATTTTCCTGTGATGAAAATTGAAAAAACAAAATCTTTTTTTTTTTTTTCCTTTGGAATTAAATCACTTAGAGTTATGAAAATACATGGTTTACAGAATCACAGAGTCACCAAACTGTAGAGGATTCTCTAGCGATCATCTAGTACAAGCTTCCTGCTAAAGAAGGTTCCTTACAGTAGGTTGCACAGGAAAGTATCCAGGCAGGTTTTGAATATCTCCAGAGAAGAAGGTCGACAATCCCTCTGGGCAGCCTGTTGTGGTGCTGTGTCACCCTTACAGTATGAAAATCCTTCCTTCTGTTCAGACGGAATTTTCTGTGTTACTTGTACCCATTGTCCCTTTCCCTGCCATAGCACAGCACTGGAAAGTGCCTGGCTCCATCTATTTGACTCTTGATCTTTAAGTTTATATACATGGTGATAATATCCCCTCTCAGTCTTCTCTTTTTTAGGCTAAACAGATCCATGTCTCCCAACTTTTTCTCATAAGCGTGTTTCTCCAGGTCCCTAATGATCTTTGCTGCCCTCTGCTAGTCTCTTTCTGTACTTTCCTATCTTTCTTGAACTTAAGAACCCAGGGCTGGATACAGTATTCCAATTGACGCCTCACCAGAGTGGACTCTATCCCTTCATTCAGGTCACTGATAGCAATACTGAACAAAATGGGGACCAGTATCATCTCCTGGGGAACACCATCTAGTTGCAGGTCTCCAGCTAGACACTGTGCCACTGATCACAACACTCTGAGCTCTGCCAGCCAGTCAGCTCTCAATGCACCTCACTGTCTGCTCATATATCCAGTATCTTACATGGATGGTGAGGTGCACAGTGTCAAATACTCTGCTGAAGTCAAGATACACAACATCCACTGCTCTCCCCTTATCTACTCAGTCAGCAATAATAGTATAAAATGCTACCAGGTTGCTTGAGCATGATTTCCCCTTGATAAATCCATGTTGACTTCTCATGACCACCTTCCACGACCACCTTGAGGCCACTTAGAGATCAACTTGCTCCACCACTGTCCCATGGGTGGAGGAGAGATTGGTTGGGCCACAGTTGCCTGGATTTTCTTTCTTGCCCCTTTTTGAAAATTAGAATGATCCTGTCTGTGCTTCAGTCATCAGGTACCTCTCCCATTCTCTAAGTCCTTTCAAAGATGGTAGAGAGGAATTTGACAATCATTTCTGTCAGCTCTCATGGGTGCATACCATCAGAACCTGTGGATTTGCATGTGTTGATTTTGCCTAGACAATCTCTGATCTTCTTTAAACAAAGAAAAATCTTCCTTTTTCCAGACTCTCTTTCTTACATCCAGGGTCTGGGATTTCCTAGGGGCAATCTTAGGAGTAAAAGATGAAGCAAAGAAAGTGTTCAGTATTTTCAGTTTCTCAGCATCCCCTGTTTTGGGGATCCACCTCACTTGGCAGAGGGCCTACATTTTTCCTATTCTTCTTTCGTTATTGATGTACTTAAACTTCTCTTCTTGTTCTTGCTCTTCTTTGCCAGATATAACTCCAACAGGGCCTTGGATTTTCTCCCTGATGTAGGTGAGGAATATTCAATGATAGAAAGGCGGATTTGATCTATTAATTGTATTATATGAATAGTAAATATTTTGAATCATGTGTGATATGAAAGCAGATCAAAATTTTATCACATTTTCTCACTGAATTTTAAAATAATGTTCTCTTTCAATTTCAAAAGAACTTCACATGTTAATTTTTTCAGTGTTACCTTCAAAATAGCTTTCACAAAAAATTACTGTGGAATGATCTTAACAGTCAGTTTTCCAACAGGCCACTTCTACAAAGCATTTAAGAATTCAAAACATTAACTTCCAGAAGTTCCAGAAGTATGGGAGTTGGTTGAGATGAAAAGCGGTGAAGACATTCTTAATATATCAAGGCTAGCTACTACTGTTGATCTCCATGCCAGAGTCTAAAACTTAGTATTTTGGGTTTATTTTTTGTGTATTTTAGGTAAAAAAAGAAAATAGTACTACTATTACTACTGCTATTACTACCAATAATAATAACAGCAGAAATAAGAAATACACAGAACTTCAGGGGAATGTGTATCTTACTTTTAGTATTAATAGAAAGTTGTAACTAAAAACACTGAACACCTCAGAAATAGTTATTTTGCCTGGATGTGGATTTAAACATAAAGAATCCAGAAGAATTCTGAATGTTTTGTTTCTGTTTTTGTTTTTCTGTCAGTTTTCAACTGTTAATCATGCTTTCTTCACTGTAAGTCCCCAGTTACAGAAGATTGATTTATTGCTCATTTTCTATGCAAATGATAATGCTTATTCAGTTATTTTTTGTGAGGTTTTGTGGTTAAATATGAATCCTCTAGATATGTGACTACTTGAATATCCTAAATACCACTGTGCAGCCTACTGACATTGTCCTAGGAGTAGTCATGCTATCTAAAACAGTGACTTCTATCTGTACAAATAATAGCAATATAAAAAGATAGTTCAGGTGTGATGCATGTAACCTTTGAAGTTATCTCATATACATATTGTTCCTTATAAAATGCATTATAGTTTTTCTGTACAAATAAAATTTTAATTATATTGATAAAAATACTGTTCAATTGAATGATGTTTCTTACTGAATTAAAAATCATTATGAAGCCTCTACAGCCAATTATCTGTTTCTCTAAAATAGATACTAACCAGAACAATAAAATATACCTTTTTTTTTTTTTTTGCAAATTACTTGAAAAATGACTGAATGTATTTTAGAAATTTCTTACCTATAGCCTTGAAAAGTATCATCACAAGCAGTAAGTAAATTAAAAAATCCAATAAATGGTAGAGACATATTTCAAATAGAACCTTATACAGAATTCTAGGTGATATTTATGTTAAATGAAAGTAAACCACCTACTCAGTGAAAGAAGTTATAAAAGTACACCATCCGGTCTTTCACATGACAGTATGTGCTAGATTAGGATTTACACAATGAATTCAGCTGCTGTGTTCTGTTCCTCTCTGTGTAGATTACGTCTCAAAACCAATAGAAAATATTTTAACAGATTAGTCATTTTTTTGTTGGGTTTTTGTATTTTTGTTTAGTATAATTCATTATTAAAAATAGCAGTCCTTGATCTGTTTGGATTACCTCTTCTACGTGGATGAAATGTTTCACTTTGTAGAAAATAGTAAAATACTAATGTAGGGTACTCCTATAGGAGAACCACACCCATAATGTTGTAGAGTAAATTTACAGGAATTTAAAAAAAAAAAAAAAAAAATCCACCATCAAAAAGAGACAGCAAAAGAAAGAGGTCTCAGAATATTAGAATTCTTAAATCTTGAGATTTAATGAACTTCTTAAGAAAGGCTAATAGCATTTTTAAGAAGGCTGACAGTATTCTTGGCTGCTTTAAGCAAACTGTCATCAGCAGGTGAAGAGTGATAAACATTCCCTACTCAGCATTGGTGACTGCACTTAGTGTACTGTGTCCAGTTCTGTGCTCCTGAGTACAAGAGACACATACAAGACATACTTGAAAGAGTCCAGAAGAAGACTACCAACATGATGAAGGGACTGAAGCATATCTCCTATGAGGAGAGACTGAGAGAACTGGAACTGTTCAGTCTGGAGAAGATGCAAGGAGATCTTACCAATGTGTGTAAATATCTGAAGGAAGGCTGTAAAGAAGATGGAGCCATGCTATTTTCAGTGGTGTCAAGTACTTGTACAAAAGGCAATGGGGGCAAACAAGAACACGTGATATTTCATTTGAAATTTAGGAAAAAGTTTTTTACTGTTCCTTCAAAGGGAGCACTGACAAATGCCACCCTGAAAGGTGATGAAGTCTCCCTTCCCGGAGATTTTCAAAACCTGTGTGAACATGGTCAAGGGCAACATGCTCTAATTGGTCCTCTAGGAAGAGTCGGGCTAGATTAGATGATCTGCAGAATTGTCTTCTAGTCTTAACAATTCTGTAATTCTGATCTCTGAATCTCAGACTTGTAAGTGTTGGATAGAATCTCTTGATATCACCTGGTCTAAAACTCCTGCTAAAACAGGTTTCCCTAAGCAGGTTGCATAGGGAAATGCTCAACTGGGCTTTGAATAACTCCAGAGAAGGAGTCCCAAAGCCTCTCTGGGCAGCCTGCTCCAATGCTCTGTAAATCTGAAAGGAAGTAAGTTTTCCTCATTATTGTACGGAATTTACTGTTTCCAATTTGTATCCATTGCTCCTTGTCCTGTCACTGCACATCACTGAAAAGAGCCTGGCCCCTTCGTTTGACACCCATGCATAAGATATTGATAAGCATTGATAAAGTCCCTTCTCACCAGGCTGAACAGTACCAGATTTCTCAGTCTTTTCTCATAAGAGATATACTCTCTTAATAATCTTTGTCACCGTCTGCTGAACTACCAACAGAAGTTCTCTTTGTGAGGGAACAGAGGAGACCAGAATTAGATACAGTATTCTAACTGTGGCCCCACCAGAGCAGAGAAGAGGGGAGGATCACATTCATTGAACTGGTCATGCTCTTCTTAATGCATCCCAGAATACCATCAGCCTTCCTGGCCATGTGAACCAACTGCTGGCTCATGTCCACCAAGACACCCAAGTTCTTTCCTGCAGAGATCCCTTCCATGAGGTCAGCCCTAAATTGTACAGATGTGGTTATTCCTCCTCGGATGCAAGACCCTACACTTGCTAATGTTTCATGTCATCAGGTTCCTCTCTGCCCAACTGTCCAGCCTGTCCAGGTCTTGTTGAAAGATATCACAGTTTTCTGGTGTGTTATCCATTCCTCTTAGCTGTGCATCATTCTTTTTTTTTTTTTTTTCTTCCTAAAAAAAAAGTGTCAGCAAGAACAATATTAGGCAATATGAGAGGTGTGATAAAACAATTCCACACTAACAAGTCATTCCAGAACAAATAAGGAAATTACGCACTGGATTTTCAATAAAAATATGAATAGCTGTGAAATGCACAAATGTGTTTCATTTTTGAATGAGATATTTCCAGAACTCCAGTAATGTAACTTCAGAAATACACTGCTCTGCATTTATAGAAGGTACCTGATCTTTAATTTCAGGATTTCATGAGGACATATTATATTTTTTCTGGTCAGTGTATGCAATGAAGTATGCAATTTTCAGTTTTTGTTTATCAGGTTAGTTTTTTGAGAAAGGAGAGAGGCTCTTGGTTTCTTATTTTTCTTGTTTTTTGTATTTTTTTTTTTAACTGCTGCATTCAAAACCAAAACATATATGCAAGAAAGGAAGACAACATTTCAGATTGTCTAGAGAAAAATTTTAGTGAATCTGTACCTCTAGTTGACAGAAAAAAAATATGTTAAGTGACCTAAGTGTAAAGCAACTACATAATTATTAAGATGCCAGGAAAAACACTCATACTGAATTACTGAGTCCTACTCTCCTTTATTTCTAAAACGATGATGTCTCCGTGTCTTTTCAATTCTACTTCCCTTAGATATTCCAGATAAGAATTGACGTTTCACATCTCTCTTTTTTGTTTTATACAAAATTCCCTATCTTTCATTACAGGTGCAGTATTTCAAAATAAAGTCATTTCCTTCTAACCCTTTAAATGTGAATTTGATAACTGATAAACTAGTAGTCAACAGACCTAAAAAAAAACAAAAGAGAATAAGAAGGTATTCTGAAAATATTTATATGGTGTTTGTAATTTGATATTTATTCTGACATATTTTTATATTTCCATATGCAAAATCATAGATGATTTTTTTTTTTTTTTTTGTAAAAATCTTCAAATATCAAATGGAAAATAACATTATTGGAATGCATAGATATCTTAAAATAGACTTTTCATAATATTATGCTTCCTTACCCATAATACCATACCCTTTGCAACTATTAGTCATTAGGCAGTTGTTAGCTAAAATTCAGATCATGTTGAAAAGTAGGTCAGCTTTTTTTGCTGCAGTATTCCCCTAAGTCTAAGTCCAGAAACTGCATGAAACTGCTTTATATTTTTCTTATTTTTATGTATAATCTTGTCTTTAATATTTAAATAATTTGTTCATAAATTGGCTCTAAATCTTATGTAAGTTCATTATTTTCAGAGCAATCAGAACATCTAGTGACTTTACCTTACACAACCTAATTTTTTTTAAAGATATCAGGTGATTACATGAAAGAGTTGATAATGTACTTAAAATAACCTAAGAATCTTTACATATGATTTTATTGCATAATATTCATACATTAAAATAAATGAAATGGAAGCTGGTAGAAAAGTGAGCTTTTACAATTTTCAAAAGCATCTCTTCAGGTATTATTCATGAAAGATATGTATATATACAAAAAGATCATTAGCCGTGTTACTGTATTGCAACTTTTGAAAGCTTTGAAGATGCCTATGTTTACAGAACCTTTATAGATCTATAAAGTCAATTTCAACAGCAACTAAAAGTTAAACGCATTTATACGGTTGCATTTCCATATTCAGAAAATCAGACCAGAAATCTGGTTTCTTTTTGTCTTTTTGGTGTAAGTTAGTGTCTTTTTTGAACACTCTACTTTTTCTGTTCTAATCAGTGATATATACCAAAGTTGAATCTGAAAGTTGAATATTGCAGAAGTTTTTCTGGCAAAGATAATTTTAAAATTAAAATAAAAGGCATAAAGGCGTATTCTTAATTAAGAAAGGCATTCATGGACAGGTCACTATTGGCAGTTTCATTATAGACAAAATTCAGATTAGAGGTTGGATTCATATTCCCTTCAAGAATTGCAGTTGATCATTTAAGGAATTTACCATACACTAAAAAAAAAACCATACACTAAAAAACATTTACCATACACTAAAAAAAAAAAAACACTAGTCAGCTTTTTGGTTTTTTTTTTCCGTCTCCTGTCTTTCAAAACTGTAAAAGAAAAGACAGTCATCTTCTTGGTAGTTGATTATGAAATTCAAGTTTGTTTATAAACTTCAACATACTTCATGATAATTTTCAGTTTAAAACTAAAATCTTTGAATAACTCCATAGTGAGCTAATTTTTTTCATAACTTTTTACATCACACTGGAACTGTGAAAATATATTCTGTGGCATAGTGAGCAGAACTTGGTATTACTAGCATAAGCTATTTATGAATATATATTTTGAAAATGTACTTTGCATTTGTTTTAAGATGCAGTAGATCACTTTGCATTTGTATTAGTAACTTATCCACATCAAATAGTGTTTCTCTGAGCAAGAGACTGCCTTATACCATAAAAAAAATGTTTTACCCCATCAGTTTCTCTTTTTATTTCTCTTAATAACAGCCAAGTTACCAGGCTTCTTTGAGAAGCACGTAACTTAATTTTAAGCATATAAGAAGGAACAGATTTCTTTGTAGTGTTTTAGTAGATATTTTCATAACATTTTTAGGGGGCTTTAATTAGAATTGCAGAAAGCTGCTAAAACTAAAACTCAGATTACTGAATCTCAGATTGTTACAAACTTAATGCTTTTAATTGCATCAGTAGTTTGTTTGCTCAGATGGATTTTTGTTTGCTTTGTAAGGTTGTTTTCTGTTCTGTTTTGAGCAGGGATGTTGTTTGATTCTTTTTTCCTTTTTATGAATGGGGACTTAAGTCAACAATAATTGAAATAATAGAAAATAGAACAACAGTAACTGTAATCACTTCTTATGAGGGAGCTAGTACAAAATGTTCCTATAATGAATTCATTAGATCTTTGTGTACTTATTTTCTTAAAGAATATATTTCAGAGGTTACTGAAAGCTTGCAAAGTGTTGCTTTACTTCCTAATTACATATATTCCAGAGAAGAAAACAGTACCATTGCATTGGGTAGTGTTTTCCTATCTTTCTAAACTAGGCAGTAAATATTTCGAATAACTTAATTTCAAGGAAACGGAAAGTTCTTTATTAAATCATTTGAGGATACATTAAAATAAGTTATTATTTATATTCTTTTAATCTTTAAACTCAGTTATCCCATAGGATATTCAGTCCTTTCAGAAATACTTGTTCTGCAAATTATTAATTCAGTTTTCATGCTTGCATTAGCACTTTTTAAAAAATGCAAGTAACTAAAAAAGTCTATAAATATTTGCTTTTGAAGCCAAAAAAAAAAAAAAAGAAAAAGAAAGAAAAACCACCTTTGTTAATTATTTGTTATTTATTTTTTTTCATCCACGATATGTTAGGAGCTAAAGCACATATTTTTCCTCATTAATTTTAAGGAGCATAGAACTTAATCTTCAGTGCTATTTGACTTGCAGTGATTTGGTAAAACTACAGAGAAGTTCAGACTTATATACTTTTCTAAAAGCCTGGCATATAATCATCCAGTCCAAAAGCAGTGTCTTTTCCACAGGGCAGGAAGCCTATCAAGCATTAAAGCTGAATTTGTTATAGAATTTAAACTGAAGTATGTAAAAATAACTTTCAGCAAAACCAAATGATTTCAAAATATAGGTGTCTATAAGTATACTAATTTTGCTGAAAAATAAATATTAAACTTACAAATACAACTACAAATTTGAATAATATATAAATACTGTTATGACAGTTCATAAATTTTCTGATTCTTATTCTCCATATTTTGAAACTGCTTTTGCTGAGAACCTAGTTTGATATTTACTACAATATCAATCTATACAGGAAAAAAAATCTAAAACTAGACATATTGATGCAGATAGGCAGCATACTTCTTCTATATGATCATAAAAGAAAGAAAAAATAACAGTAATTTTGTTCACGCATGAGAAGAAGATGAAGAAGAGGAATACAAAGGACAAAAAAAAAAAAAAAAAAAAAAAAAAAAAAAAAAAAAAAA
>NW_024884833.1:2280397-2291795 GCF_019232065.1 Centrocercus urophasianus
AAAAAAAAAAAAAAAAAAAAAAAAAAAAAAAAAAAAAGAATAAAATATCTAGGTCCAGAATTAAACCATTGTTTTCAGAATTACTATTTGCCTACATGTTTGAATAGTTACACACAATGTTTGAAATATCTTTTGCTTACATAAATTTCTCCTAGCACATGCTATAGCCACAGATTTATGAGAATCAAAAAAGAACAATCACAAATATACTCTTGGAGCAGCTCTGATTTGCTTCATGACATTTGGTCAGAGAGAAAATGGCACTAGGCCTTGGATCAGATATTGTTGAGTTTTAAATATAAATTCCTTAAAAGAGAGGTCTGCATGGCCTGTCATGATTTATGACAAATTCTCTTTTCACTCATCATACTTTACTTTTTAAGGAGGGCTTTTTTCCAAACCAATTCTTTATTTTACCTGCTTTGTTTTATTCTATTTTATCCTATTTTATTCTGTTCTCATCAAATCACTGAACCTTATGCATTGGAAGGGACCTTTAAAAATCATCTAGTCCAACTACCCTGCAGTGATCAGGGACATTTAAACTAGTCTACCGCATGTCTGAGCAACCTGTTCCAATGCTAATGTAACAAATGTCAAAATCTGCCCCTTTTAATTTGAAACCATTTCCCCTTGTCCTATCAAAACAGACGCTGCTAAAGAATCTGTTCTTTTCTTTCTTTTTGCCCCTTTTCAGTCACCAAAAAAACACTATCAAGTATCCCCATAAATTCTTCTTTTGCAGGCAAAATAGTCTCAGCTCTTTCAGCTTGTCCTCACAGGAGAGGTGTTTCATCCCTTGGATTAATTTTGCGGCCCTCTTCTGGATGCATTCCAACAGGTCTATGACTCTACTGTGTTGAGGACCCACATCTGAACACAGAATTCCAGGTGAGATTTCACCTGTGTAGAATATAGGTACAGGATCACCTCCCTCCACCCTCTGATCATACATTTTTTGATGCAGCCCAGGATGCGGTTGACTTTCTGTGTTGCAAGGGCACACTGCTGGTTCATGTCCATCTTCCCATTCACCAGTATCCCTACAATCTTTTCAGCAGGGCTGTGTTCAAACATTTCATCCGTCAGTTTGGGTTGATAATGGGAGTTGCCAACATTCAGGTACGAGACCTTCAATGAGGCTTTGTTGAACTTCGCGTTCACCTGGGCCCACTGCTGAAGTCTTTCTAGGTCTGTCTGGATGTCATCCCATTCTTCAGGCATGTCAACTGCACTATATGGCTTAATTTTATCACATACTTTCTGAGAATGCACTTAGTCTCAGTCTCAGTGTCACTGATGGAAATGCTAGAGAGCATCAGTCCCAGTACAATCACCATTTGCCACTGATCTCCATCCAGTCATTGACCACCACCCTCTGGGAATGATCTCACAACTAGTTCCTCATGCATTCTACAGTCTGCCCCAAAAATCCATATATTTTCACTTGGAGAGCAAGATGTTGTGGGAGACAACATCAAAGACCTTACTGAAATCCAGATAGATGACATCAGTGACTCTTCTTTTGTGAATGCTCTCATTTGACCATATAAGGTCACTAGGTTGGTCAACCTGGACTTGTCCTTGGTGAAGCCAAGATGGTTATTTTATTTTTATTTATTTTATTGTATTTTTATTACTTCATTGGATTTGCTTGATTTATTGTATACATTAAATTTAAAAAAAAAATGGTGCAGGACACTCAACCAATAGATCTTAATTTTAATTTTTCTGTAACACATCATAAAGGAAGTTAAAATAGAAAAAATGTCTTCCTATCTTCTATTACAGTATTACAATAGAAGCCTGCTTGTCACTTCAGCTACAGCTGCTATAGATATTACATCCTCAAATATTTTTAACCAATCAAAGGTTTGGAATATTAGTATGAACTACTGTATGAATCCTTCTTCGAGTTTTTGTTTGTTTGTTTGGTTGGTTTGGTTTTTTGTTTTGGTTTGGTTTGGTTTTTTTTTTTTTTGGATCAATGCTTGCTTCCTGAGGTATTTCTTGTGATAAGACTGACTTGCCTAGGAGATGAGTGATG
Organism: Centrocercus urophasianus; assembly: GCF_019232065.1. Taxonomy (NCBI): domain Eukaryota; kingdom Metazoa; phylum Chordata; class Aves; order Galliformes; family Phasianidae; genus Centrocercus; species Centrocercus urophasianus. Next base: position 2,282,445 of record NW_024884833.1, read on the forward strand.
GGTGTTGTCATGTGGCAATCAACATCACTGTGTGGACAAATTTAGCTGTTTGCCTTTGGAAGATAATGGTCAGGACTGTTTATTGGCAGAAGATCTAGCCTGTGACCAAATAACTCCAGCTTGCTATGGGAGACTGGGGGACGATGCCATTGTATCCTGTGAAGGCAAGATACAAGTTGGCGCTTCCTTCTCCCTCTTATCTGCTGGCAAGGCCAGGAAGATAGGAACAAAGGAGTTTCTGCTGAGATCCCAGAGTCAGAAGCTGCCACTCCAAGGAGAGCTAACTCAACCATTTTGGATTTGAGCTGTCATTCCAAAAAAGAACTGACTCGATCACTTTGGACTTATAAATAAGTTTGTACTACCACTGAAAGGCGGTCATCATCTCTGTGGTCACCTTCATCATCAACAGAACAATGTCCAATGACCCAGCACTACTGAAGGTCAGTGACTGAACTACAAACCACGCTGGATTCACAGTGGTGACTGTTTCCCTCTTGCTTCCTATAAAGCCTCCTTGTTTCTTCTTTCCAATCCTATTGCCCTCCTTCCCTTCCCCATTACCCTAATTCATAATAGTGTCCGTCCTCCCATTCCCCATCTCCATAATTAAGATCTGTAATAAACTGGTCAGACCAACATCTGTACTGTTGTTTCTTAATCTCATGCTGGGTATACATATATTAAAAAGAACCTCCTCTCCCTCCTATAAATTGAAGCAAGACAACTACTCCAGCTTTTACTGTGTAAAATGCATTTGTATACTGAGCTATACTAACTATTCATACACATTTTGAGGTGAGAGCTCCTGGATTTATGGGACTAAAGATCTATTGCACCATCCCTAGTTTTTGCTTCCTCTTTCAAGTCTTCTTTCTTATTTATCTGCAAAATGAAATGTGCTGTTATCACAATTATATGAAAAGAAATCACAGTCACTTTTGGAGAGAAGTGAAAAAAAATCAGTAAGGAAGCAGGAAGCACTGACACTTGTAAGAGAAGAATAAAACTTTTTTTTTTAAATGCAGATTAGCTGACAGAAACTCAATCAGTGCCTTCTGCTTATTCATGATAGTCAAACACACAGTCTGCATCAGTGTTTAATTCAAGGAAGCTAGTTAATTTCACAGTACAGAGAGGAAAACTGACTTGGCACATCTAACTTCCTGATACCAGCTATCCTCCTGCTGTCACTTTAAATTCCTAATAAACAATTGTGTCTAGTGTCGTCCACTGCCAGCAACAATTCATACTCCATGAATGATGGGATTCATTGAGGAACTTTTCTTGCTCAGTGTCAGAAACCTTAAATTATAGAAAACAGTTGAACAAAGTTATAATTTTGAATTTGATTTTATAAAATAAGTATTTATCTTAAATGAATATACATATGTGCTTCTATTTTTTTTTCATCTCAAAGGTATTTGCATTTTATTTACATGTCTTCCCTGCATTCATTATTTACAGATAAGCAGAATTAAATGTTTCTCTTCACAAGAATTTTGTGGCATTTTCTTTACAAATATTACTTAAAAACAAAATTAATTTACATTCTTACTGGGAACTTCAGGATTTATATAACTTCAAGATTTATACTTTTTGAAACTGATTTTATGCATCATTTAAGACATACAAAAAAGATAAAAAGATGAACTATACATGTAGTGAAAAATTATCTACTTAAAAAAACTTTATTGATAGTTGTAGTAACATCAGTTTAACAGCAATCCCAAATATTACTTAATGTCTAAAACCTCATTTTCCATTCTAGTTCACCATTTTTACATCATCATTCATATGAATGAATTCACCCAGGATGAAAAAGGATCAATAAAGATGAACTGGGTGAAGAAAAAAAAAACAAAACAAAAAGTCTACTCTAAATGGAGTTATAATTATTTTGAATTATTTTATTTAATACATTTAAAATATTCAGTTAATTCTTAAGAGTAGTTATTTCTCATCGGAGTTTGATTCCATCAAGGTGAAAAAAACTACTAAAATAAGTCACATTTAAGTTACACTGTACTTGGCTATTCTGTTATAGCTGGAAAAGAAAACTGCGTATAAAGAGAAACACATGCACATTTGCACACACACACACACAAAAAAAAAAAAAAAAAAAAAAAAAAAAAAAACCAAATAAAAAAACAAATAAAAATAAAAAAAAGCAGCTTAAATTTTGGATAGATGGTGTGCTTGTTTCTGATGTCATAACGGGGATAGTTTCTAGACAAAGATTAAAAGAAGTCAAAATAAAGAGGAGTCTCTAAGGAAGGTTTAATACAAGATCATAAATTAGGGGTCTCTTTGCATAAACTCTACAGGTTCACAGCTTACTTGGCTGATATTTCCTTGAAGGGATGATATTTTCCAATAGCAGAAATAAGGGCATATTCTGCTTCCTCATAAATTTTAGCATATTATTTTGCATTAATTTCTGTGAGAAACAGTATTATAATCTGTACATTGATTGTGACTGTGTTTGCCCAAAGAGAAGCTTAAAAGGACTCTGTGTCTGAAAACACAGTCTTTTTCTTGAGGCCAAGTTCCAGAATTTAGGTATAGATCTAAGGAGAATAATCCCTTGCAACAGTGAATTTTCAGGACTCCTGTAGTTATCAATAAGAAATCCTTGCCTGTGAAACTGAATTTGTTAGAGTGAATGACACACACAGATCAGAAACTGTCAATAACAGACCTTACCAATGCTAGAAGAAGCCATATCTAGATTGATTTCAGTGTTTATGCAACATAGATATGAAACGAACTGTTTAAAAATACACGAAAGTCAAGCATACTGTGTGAATATGTGGAGAGATTTCAATATCTTTGGTCCACAACATATATTAATGTCTGGGAGTCTAGCCAAGAACAATTTCAAGTTAGCTGCCAAATTGTGGGAAAGCACCACAATCAAACCTCAGTAACTAGCAGTCTTCATCTTCTGGAAAGTCAAAATTTTGCCAACTACTGTAGTCAATTAAAAGACAAAGAGCTTCTTAGCCTGAAGGTAATATTTTTCAAAAGAATGAGAACAGAAGAAGTGCTTGCTAACTTTGATTTTATTTCCCTTTTGCAGTATAAAGTAATGACTCCTGTTTTAGTATGTTGGCCCACAGTGTCAGAGACAGATGTTGGTAGTATGATTGAACTCACTGTACTCAGCACTGGTGAGGCCGCACCTTGAGTACTGTGTTCAGTTTTCAATCCCTCATTACAAGAAAGACACTGAGGCCCTGAATGTGTCCAGAGAAGGGCAACGAAACAGATGAGAGGACTGAAGCACAAGTCTTATGAGGAGTGGATAACGGAGCTGACATTGTTTAGTCTGGAGAAGAGGAGGCTCGGGAGGGACCTCACTGCACTCTATAACTACCTGAAGGGAAGTTGTGATGAGGAGGGGTTTGGCCTCTTCTGGCAGGCAACAAACAGAACCTGAGGAAATGGATACAAGTTGTATCAGAGGAGGCTTACATTAGACATAAGGAAAAACTTTTTCTCTCAGAGAGTGGTCAGGCACTGGAATGGCTGCCCAGGAAGGTGGTGGAGTCGCTGTCCTCAGCACTGTTCAAGAGGAGTCTGGATGAGGAACTATGAGATATAGTTTAGTGGCTTGTGGTAGCAGCAGTGTTGGGAGGACAATTGGACTACATGATCCTGTAGGTCCTTTCCAACCTTCTATGATTCTATGAACCTTTTGGCCAATATTCCATTATATTTTGCTGCTGCACAACAGATGCCATCAAAGGGGCAGTCTGACAAAATGGTATCTGACATGGAAGCGCACATGAAGTAAAGATATAAATGAATACCTCCATGAGGAAAAGCTTGTACCCTTTGACATTCACTGATACTTGGTGATTTATGGAAACCAAACAGTGGTTGTATACAGAGAGAGGCAGTGGGATGGTGTATTTCAACAGTGGTGGCAGCACCAGTGGGTCATCTCAACTGGCGCAGTTTTTTTGAGCATAGCATGCAGACAAGAATTCAATACTCATGAAAATGCACAGTTAATAGTGGTGACTATGTTGAAAAATGGTGTTTTGTAGCTGAGAATGTGCTCTACCAATTTGTGTTACTGTATTCTTTGTAATAGTTTCAATGAAAACAAATGAGTTTTCTTACTTTCAGAGAAACCTACATATATTAACAAACAAGCACAGATATTTCTTATCCTATAAACAGGAATTTCATGATGTATACTGTATTTTAACTGTTTTATAAAAATAAAATATTTTTCATGTGCTTTTTTTGTATTGATTTTTAAGACTAAATTGTACTTTGCTTTGTTTTCCCTAATAAGAAGCAGAAGAAAATATGTTATTGGGAACTTAGATGAAATTTCCTTCAAGTGTCTGAGAAACTAAGATAGTCTCATTCAATTTCTTGTCACACATAATACAAAGATGATGTGTATCTCTTTCTTGCTCCTCATCTCTATATTAGTGCCCCTCTTCATGCTATCTTAGCATTTGTGATTTTCAAGTTAAAGAGATTTTGATTGTGGATTACTAGAGTTCTGTGTTTGTTTGTAAGGTACTCCAAACTCTATAACTAAATTCTTATGAAGATTCAGTTTTGACCTTGATCGATCTTTCAGAAAATCTGATAAGAAACATGAAAGACCCAGAAGTCTTCTCAAGATATTTCACATGCTAAAATTACTCAAAAATTACATAGCAATGTTCACTGTTTTGAAAGCTGAGTAGGAATTGGATATGCTTTCAAATGAAACGTTTTAGGTGACTGACCCATTGAGGAGAACCAGGAGGAAGAAGCAAATGCTGGCAGCTGCTTACTCCCTGCTGTGGGGGAGGCAGACATGGAACTGCTGAACTGACAACCTGTTTTCCAGGGAAATTAACTGCTTGATGGGGGCTTGGGTCTGGATTGCTATGGAGAAACTACAAAATCTTGTCTTATTCTCAATTAAAACTTTTGTGTGTGTTTGTGTGTGTGTGTGGTATTCCGTGTGGACAACGATAATACTGCAAGGGACAATATCAAAATATCAATATATTTTACAGTATATAGGGCTTTAAGTCTGATAATCAGGGATAGGGGCTCAGCTGGTTTCCTCAGTCCTTCTAGTGAAGAAAAGGAGTAGTGATATTTCAACAATTAGTTGTGCAGCTGGTGTAAGCAGCTGAGTTTTGTGTTCTATGACTGTGAACTCTGAGGATCAACATCTGCTTGGGAAAAGATGAGATGCACTTCATTTTTTGGGCAGAGGTACTTCTGCCAGGATGATGGCTGATCTAGTAAGTTTTCAGCTTGGAACTACATGTGAAGGAGTTACTAGCATCCCTGTAAAGGAGTGATTGTTATGGCACCATTTTGGAAAACAAAACAAACAAGCTATAACAGCACCCCCCCCCCCCCCCCCAAAAACTCACTAGTGTCCTCTAAAAGAAAATAAAGGGAGAAGCAAAAACAAAAACACAATCAGACCATTTCTGGGAAGTTAGCATTGCAGGTGTGTATCTCTAAAATAAACAAACATCAGAAACTAGACATCTGAGTTACAGATGTCTTTACAGATGTCTTGATTTTGGTGGGATGAAGGAGGCATACTGGAATGGTGTGCTTGGCTGGGGTGCTGAAAAGGAGGCAGATAATCACATAAGAAGGGACAGGACAGGAAGACAGGAAGGTAGATTTGCCCATTATTTGAGAGAGCAAATGGAATGCACGGAGTTCTGCCTGGAGATGGATGATGAGCTATCTAAGAGCTTATGGGTAAGGAATTAAAAGCAGGTCACTGTAGATAAGGTAACAGTAGGTGTCTACTCTAGACTATCTGGTCAGGAAGGACAAACAGATGAGAGGTTCTACAGACATCCAGAAAGAGCTTCATGTTTAAATGCTCTAGTCCTTGTGGAGATTTCATCTACCCCAATATTTGCTGGAATCACAGCACAGCAGGGCATAAAAAAGGCTCCATTTTAAAAAAATCGTGTGGGATTTGTTGATCATGGATCAACAAACTACAAACTACTCCAAAAATAATTCATTTTTCTCAAGTATTTCCCTAACAAAGTAATACACTTGTAGTATAACCAGTCTAACTTCAATTAATGAAGATGATTGATATCAATAATTCAGGCAAGACACTCTAAAATATAATTGTTCAAGCAGTTTCAAAGCAGTTTCAAAGTGTTTTCCTGGTAGGAAAAAAAATGGATTCACAACAGTGATCACTAGATATATCAACTGATTAAAGAGCAGTCCACAGAAATGTTGTGAATGAAGGAAATATATGCAAAATATGAAGCAAAATAAATGATAACCTTTAAGATATCAAGAGAGTATGTACTTTAGAGGAAGATGTATAATGAATGTAATTGTTTTAATCTTCCAGTATTCTCCTAGATGGAAAAATATACCATCGATTTTGACAGATGCAGTTAATAAATATTCAGACAGTCTTAATTCAGCTAGACAGTCTATTTTCAAATTCCATATCTTCATAAAATGTCTTGTGGGAGTGTAACTGATTTCTTTGTGGTTGTTCTAGTGCTTTTCTATGTTGAAACAATTTTATGAGGTCACAACTCAGTTCTCAAAGCATCTGAAGGATGCCTTCATTCATGAACACACACATTAAGAAGCTAAAAGATATTTTAAGAATCACAGAATCACAGAATTGTAGGGGTTGGAAGGGACCTCCAGAGATCATCGAGTCCAACCCCCCAGCCAAAGCAGATTCCCTACAGCAGGTCGCACAGGTAGGCATCCAGGCAGGTCTTGAACATCTCCAGAGAAGGAGACTCCACCACCTCCCTGGGCAGCCTGTTCCAGTGCTCCGTCACCTCACTGTAAAGAAGTTCTTGCGCACATTTGTGCAGAACTTCCTATGGTGCAGTTTCCAGCCGTTTCCCCTTGTCCTGTCTCCACTCACCACTGAAAAGAGTCCGTCCTTGCCATTCTGCCCCCCCCTCACCTTAGATATTTATAGACCTGGATCAGGTCCCCTCTCAGTCTTCTTTTCTCAAGGCTGAACAGACCCAGTTCACTCAGCCTTTCCTCATAGGAGAGATGCTCCAGGCCCTTCACCATCTTTGTGGCCTGAGCTGGACTCTTTCCAAGAGATCCCTGTCTTTTTTGTCCTGGGGAGCCCAGAACTGGACACAGTACTCCAGATGAGGCCTTACCAGGGCAGAGTAGAGGGGGAGGATCACCTCCCTCGACCTGCTGGCCACGCTCTTTTTAATGCACCCCAGGATGCCATTGGCCTTTTTGTACACAAGGGCACACTGCTGGCTCATGGCCAACCTGTCATCCACCAGGACACCCAGGTCCCTTTCCGCAGAGCTCCTCTCCAGCAGGTCATCCCCCAACCTGTACTGGTGCATGCAATTATTCCTCCCCAGACGCAAGACTCTACACTTGCTTTTGTTAAACCTCATCAGGTTTTTCTTTGCCCAGCTCTCCAGCCTGTCCAGGTCTTGCTGAATGGCAGCACAGCCTTCAGGCGTGTCAGCCAATCCTCCCAACTTTGTATCATCAGCAAACTTGCTGAGGGTGGCCACTATCCCCTCATGAAGGTCATTGATGAAGATGTTGAACAAGACCGGACCCAGCACAGACCCCTGGGGGACAGCACTGCTTACAGGCCTCCAACCGGACTCTGCACCACCAACAACGACCCTCTGTGCTCTGCCAGTCAGCCAGTTCTCAACCCACTTCACTGTCCACTCGTCTATCCCACACTTCCTCAGCTTTGTTATAAGGATGTCATGGGGCACAGTATCAAATGCCTTGCTGAAATCAAGGTAGACTACATCCACTGCTCTCCCCCCATCCACCCAGCCAGAGACAACATCATAGAAGGCTATCAGGTTGGTCAAGCATGACCTCCCCCTGGTGAACCCGTGCAGACTACTCCTGATAACCTCCTCTTCTTCCAGTTGTCTGGAGATGACATCCAGCACAAGCTGTTCCATCACCTTTCCAGGGACAGAGGTGAAGAACTTCTTATATCTTTTTATTCCTTTACAATCCCATGGTTTGATCACTGTAGCAGTCCTCTTTTTATATTTGGGACATAGATTTTTCTATTAATGGTGAAATCACTGGATTTAGAATTTTAAAGCACTCAGCTACATTTATGAGGTACAGTATGTCTGAATTAGCCATATGCAACTCTCTAATACAATTGTTTCTGTTCTGAGCAATTCAAAGCATCATTTTGCTTCCTTTTTTCTTCCACCAGAAGTTGGCTGTATGGCTGCAAATATACCAAACAAATATACCATTTGTTCACTATCTCCTAATATATATGGCTGGAACAATAGGTATATTTCTTTCTGGAATGCGGGACTATTGCTGGATATTGAGAAATCATGTCTAAATTGACTAAATGCTGAAACCTTAACTCAGAAAAGATTTCATATTCAGGAACTCAGAAGAGCAGCTGTGATCAATACCACTCTAATATTTCTATTTTCTATTTCTACAGACAATGAAAACTGAAAGTTTTATTTCCATGGCCAGTAGTATAGTGTAAAGCATAAAGATTTATAACTGTTATTTGGATTTCTTGCTTTCATATTTCTTTATATATATATATATGTATGTGTGTGTATTCTTTTATTTATATCTCATAGGAAATTTCAAAATAGAATCATTGACACTCATAAGATTATACTGCTAGTTCATTCTGAATCACTTTAGTTTACTTCTTGTTAATAAGTGTTTCTAAGAAATTTTCAAGGTATCATAGATGCAATTAATTTTTTACTTTTCTTCTTGTACTTCTTTTTACTTTTTTTCACATTGGAAATTAGAGAAAATAATTTCTTAAGAACATGTTAACAGATGTCATCATTCATTTCTACTGAAATCTAAATGAACATCTTTCTCTGTTTGTCTCTCTATCTGAGAGATATATTTGACCTCTATCTGAGTCAGGTTCAGGAAAAAAGAAATGTTGCTTATCTTCTTTATGTTGTTATTGGTATTAATAAAATCAATCTCCAAAACGGGTCTATTTCTGATAAAAAACTTGGATGTATCAAATAAACTCGAATGTATTAATATTGTCTATAGTTTACTTAAACTCGGAATATTGAATTTCATTTGAACCACATGATTATTCTAATGCAAATTATGTCAGAAAAAAAATCACAAGCATGCCAGTGACAGAAAAATAACTGGAATGTGTAAGTACAGATTTTCAATTTTGTAAAACATTCAAATTTAATTTTGAATATTTTTATCTCATGTAAATTCATGTGAGATAGAAACACACAGTTGGGTACTTACATTTTCAGAGAAGCGCTTGCACACTTAATCACTAGTAAAGATTAACAAAGAGGAAAAAATACCACATTCCAAATCAAG
>NW_024884833.1:2291895-2324585 GCF_019232065.1 Centrocercus urophasianus
AAAAAAAAAAAAAAAAAAAAAAAAAAGTATGAGTAATGAAAGATGTAGTTGGCAACATTTTGTTCTACTAAAAAGAAACTGAGAAAAAAGAAAAAGGAAGCTGTGCTTGTCCCATAGGATGCGCACAGTATAGTAGACCACAGGTCTCTTTCAAAACTACATGAATGCCTGTCTTCATTGAAAAAGGCAGAATTACACCATTCTTCAATTTAATGAACATCTGTAGTGGACTGTGAGGCTGTTTGCCTAATCTAATGAGAACTTAACTATTGTTCTGGACTAATTATATGTCATATATTTTCATATTAGTGTGGAAGCAGGGGAGGTGAAAATTGTTTTGGCAACACCTTGTGTTTATATAGCTTACCGTTTTATTTTCCTCACTGATATTCATAAGAACTGCAGAAAACCTGTAAAAAAATAAACTGAAATAATCTCTTTAAGCTTCAAGGAATAAGAATTCTCCTTCAGGTATTTTAACAGACACAACTTTGGTGTCACCATATGGAAGACAACATAATAAAGGAAAACATTTTAATTGCAGAGAAATGATCATTACAACTGTTCAGGGCAGCTACCAGCCTAATTTCTGCTATTCAGCACTTTTCTCCTTTATAATTTCTGAATGGAAATTGGTTTTCCCTTTTTCATTAGTTTTCATTGCACATTTTTTCTGTTGCTCTCACGAAAAGCTTTATTCTCTCTTAGATTGATAGATATACTAAAATATATATACCAAAATATAATATTTTGTTCTAAAAAAACTTTGCTTCTGCAGTTGTGGAATTCTGCAGCTGGTCATTTTAGGCTCCTACCTATGGTGTGCTTTCTGATAGCTATTATAACTGCTAAAAGAGCTAAATCAAAGGCTATGAATGTTTCAGTTATGTGAACAGCTAAAGTCACACTAATGGCATTGCTGGCAAATGTTACCTTTAATGGACTTTGATCATAAAGAAACTCAAAGCATTAAAAGCTTGATTTAGCTATAAAAACTGCAGCTTCATCTTATCTTAATCTTAAGATTTTTTTTTCCCCAGCAATTATATTTTTATTCATGACAAAGTTTGAACTCACTCTCCAAATCCCGCTACTTTATTAGAATGTTTTTATTTGTTATTGCGTATTAAGAACCTTAATGTCATTCATAAACAGCCTAAAACATAGTTCAAAATTCAAATAATAAAAAAACCTGGAAATATTGGATGGTGGAAGAGAAGCAGGTATGATGTGGGAGGCTGAAGGAAGTTTCCTATCATAGCATGCCTTGGAAATATTCAATTACGATTAAAATACTTAGACATTATTTATAGTTCTGCTCTAGTCTGAACAATTTTAGTAAAAGCATTATGCGTCGGAGACACACAGCTTTACATCCTAGAATACCCACAAACTACCAAGGCATTTTCTATAATTTACTTTTATGTGCTTCAATTTGAAATGAATTTTATGGACTTAATGGGAATAATTAATTGGGAAATTATCATGGGAAAAAATAATTCAGAGTTGACCTTTCCTGAGCTGCATCTTATCTGATAGGTTTAGCAAGCAATGTCTTTAATTGAATTTGTCAGCAACAAAAATATGTGTGCTAACAGCTGCTGACTTACATTTTGCAATTCTTATTATTATCTCAGATATATTTTTAAGCAGATGAAGAAAGAGTGGGAATATAATGAAGTCAGTTACAATAGCAAAATGTCATTGGAAAAGTAGTAGTACTCATTGCTTTTTTGAAATAACTCTTTCGTATTCATGCGAGTTGAAACAGCTTTCTTGTCACTTGTTAAAAAAAAATCAGAAATCATAATGTTTCACATAATGTGAATAAATAATCAATAAATACTGAAATAAAGTGTTATTTCAGTAGTCTTCAAGGTATTGCCAAACAAACCTGCAAAGTTTTGTACTGATTTTGTGAGAAGGGAATTTTTAATTTATTATTTTTTTTATTACTTATTTTGTTTATTTATTTTAAATTCCTTCTTCTAGAGTATTTTAGCGTCACTGAACTATGTGTACAAGAAAGGAATTATGAAAAAGGTCACTGTCTTCCAGCCTTATCAAAAGAATTTTTGGAGAAGGTACTAATAACAGTTTATTTCAAAAATTTTTTTTTCAGTCTTTTAGATAAATTTATATGCAGCATTTTTTCTGATGCTATTTCACCTAAATTCTTGCTGTAGAACTAAAGGAGGCTGCTCATATATTTCAATCGTTGTTTAAAAGGAAAAATGTCATCTTCAAGAAAGTATATCACTTCTCATTAACCCAAGGGGACTGAGGGTATATGAAATTATCTCTAGCTCGCACACCAAAATGAAGTAAGTATCAGACCTTCTGGTTTTGAGATATAATTATTTTTCCTATAGTCACCAATACAGTGAATTCTTCCGAATTTAACAAATAATAAAGTATAACTGGTTATTATGGCATTAAAGCACTACACTTGTAACATCTAATGCTGTGTTTGTATAATGTGGAAATCTTCAGAGGCATTAAAATAGAAGTAACCCATCAGACACCTTACTAGAAGACAGCTTATTGGTTGTGCTAGTCTACATGAATGGATTCTATCAAGCAAACAACTGTGAAAGACAAATCTTTAGGCAGAAATGTAAGTCCTCTTTATCCTTGAGGGAATCTACAGTTCCTCCAAATTAGTATAATCTGCAAATTTACATGGTACTTATTTGACTCCCACATCTTTTATAAAAACATCAGAGAAAATTGGCTCCAGAATACAGCTCTTTGAAACCCCCCCAAGTGACTGATCTGTAATTACCAGGATCTTCATTCTTGCCCATCTTGAAAACTGGGAAGTTAGCTAACTCCCAGTCGACTGAGACCTCTCCAGATTCCCAAGATCATTGGAAAAAAAAAAAAAAAAAAAAAAAAAGAGAAATCTCACGAAGACATCTGAGAACTCTCATAGAGCTCTGGGATTTGCCCTGTCAGGCTTACATGCATTCAGCTGAAGCTGCAATTCCAACACAAGTTTGAATTTGGCTGTACGTTTGTATAGTCACAGTCTTCCAGCTCAGAACCTTGGGAGTCCTAGGGCCATCATTTGTTTTGAAGACAGTATCTAAGACATTAAATTTCTGTGCTTTTTCTAAGTTCCTAATTATGAGGTGACTAAATTCATCATAATAGACCAGAGTTATCTCTGGTCCTTCCTTAGCTATTAACATACTTTAAAAAGCTTAATTCATTGTCCCCACAGCATTGGAAAGCTTCAACTTCTTTCATGTTAAAAGTTTTTTAAAGCATGAGACATCACAAAGAACAAATAGGGAAAAGCAGTAAAAATCTGATCCTGATATTAGAAATGTAATTAATAATCCAAATAGAAATTTCAGACTATTATCTTATTCGCTGCCTTAGTAGAAAACGACATGCAAGCATTTTTGATGAATGAGAAATTACACAAAGTATTTGAGTTCACAATTAAAAAGAATAATCAATGTATTTCCATAATGCAAGTTATGTAACAGTCTCTTTAATTAAAAAAATCATCTACTGCATAGACACTTCCATAGAATCATTGGATAGCTTGGGTTGGAAAGAATCTTAAGTATAACTTACTTCCAACTGCACTGCAATGGTCAGAGTTGCCACTGGGTTGCCTCAAGCTCCATCTATCCAGGCCTTGAATGCCTCGAGTAATGGGGCATTCATAACTTCTCTGGGTAATTTGTTGCAGGGCCTCATCACCCTCTGAGTGAAAAATTTCCTTCGAACATCTAATCTAAATCACCCTTCTTTCAGTTCAAAAGCATTCTCCCTCTTCCAGTCATGTAATCATGAGTCCATGTAAAAAGTAACTCTTCTTCCTTTTTTTTTAAGCTCCCTTCAAATACTGGAAGGCTGCAATGAGGTCTTCTTGAATCCTCTTCTTCAGGCTGAACAAGTCCAGCTTCTTCTTCATAGGAGAGGTATTCTAGCTCTCTCATCATCTTCATGGCCATCCCCTGGTCCAGCCCCAGCATCTCCATAATTTCCTTTGGTGGGTATCCCAGGTCTATACACAGTACTACAGATGAGGTCATCGTGACAGCAGAGTAGAGGGGGCAATCTCCTCCCTTGCCCCTTTGTCCACGCTTATTTTTATGAAGCCCAGGATACAGTTGTTCTTTCGGGCTCCAAGCACACACTACTGGATCATGTCCAGCTTTTTACCCACCAGAACCCCAAGCACTTCTCTACAAGATTGCTCTCAACAAGTTCCTCTCCCAGTCTGCACACATATCTGTGTACAGGCTGGGATTGCCCCAGTCAAAGTGCAACACCTTGCACTTGACTTTTTTGAATATCAGTCTGTTCACAGTGACCTACTTTTCACTCTTGCCCAGTTTCTTTTTGATGACATCTCTTCTTTCTATCATATCAATTGCATAATAGCACTTGTGGGAAATCATTTCTCCTTTTAGATCAAGGTATAGTAGATCATAATCTATCTCAGTGATCATAAAAAAAAGGTGATTCAGGAGACTGACATGATAACAGATTCTGGTCTGAGTGATATTTGTATTTTAAAGTCAAATATAACTTTATTTACTTTATAAATTCTCCATTTAACAGTGAGAATATAACAAAGTAGAGAATAAGAATCCATGCTGTATGGTCTTAGCTTTGCAATTGATGTTTATGATATAATGCCCACTACTATTTCCTTAGAAAATGAAATAGCATACAACTTTAGTCTTCTTACTAAATAGAACCATGAAAGTTGTTTTCTTTCTGTTATTTAAATTCCGGAACATAGTTCTTTTTCATATAGCATGGATGTTTATTTGAAGTTTTCATTCTATTATTCTAGCTTTATTAATAGATGGCTAAGTGTATGCAAACAAAAAAAGAATAACAACAATAACAACAACAACAACAAAGCATAGAACAGTGTCTAGCTTAACAAAAGGCATATGATTTCTCACTGAAAGATCAACATCCATATTTCTTAGTACTCAAGTTCCAGTAGTAACATTATCTCTCAGTCTCTAGCAAAATAAAATAAGTATGATATAGTATGACTGACAGGCGATATTGTTGGAGAGAAGAAAAAAAAACACTATAGAAATCAACAGTCTTGATTATTGGAATTGTGGTTTGCAGTCACTTGACCAATCATTATTCAAAACTGTTCTAACATCTAGAATTACATTACTTGCTCTCTCCACTGAGAGTCGAAAAGTAAAAGAATTAAAAGAAATCTCTTACAGAAAACACACTTGTTCAAATTTTTAGTGTTATCCTGTAGTGGTAGTGGTGAGCTGAAGTAGAGAAGGGAGGTAGAAAAACAGAGTCTTGAAGAAAAGAAGGTAAGTAGTTGAAAAATAGATCACTGAAATTTGAAAAACTTTTAATATCAAACATTTCTGAATTATGGAAGCTCTTCAAAACTAACTACAGTTACCACCCTTATTTTGAGACATACTGAAGCCTAGGATTTCTGGAAAATAGGTACTGGACACCGATGAATCAACAGAATTCTAAAGTTCTAAAGTTTTCTTACACAGACACCATAGCACTGAAGGATAATATTCAAGCAATTAAATCTGAAATTATGCTTTAACTGATAAAAGTATAAACTGATAAAAGTTTTAAAAAACTTACCACCTCACCACAGTGTCCCTATAACACAGTCAGTGACTGGAGAATGAAAAGCGAAAGACTCTTCAAGTTTTCCCTGAAAAAAAAAAAAAGTATACATAACATACCCACATTAATACCAATATATCTTGGAGAGTTAATAAAACAGGAGTAGTTTCTAGGATAATACAGATTTGAAAGATAATAAAGTAATTTATAATATATTAAATGGTATAAATATGAGATTTTCTGATTAAAGTATTCATGCAACAACAATTGTGCATTTAACTACATTGCCTTAAATATAAACACTTTCTTGCTACGCCACTGTACTTTTTTAAAGTACTGTTTGGTATAAAAATCTAGCTTAACATCCACATACCTGCTATTAGCACAGTAAGCATAAAAATACTACCAAAACCTGCAGTACTTGAGCAGACAGAATGTTTATCTGTAAGTTACTTTTTGTGAAACTGCAGTTTATGAAAACAAAATGGTAGCCTTGCCAATTCTACAACTATCTATTTTTTTGTGTGTTTTTCCGAAGCAAATGTAAATCTCTACTACATGGAGGTACATTCTAACTTATTTGACACTTTCTCACTAGAAGTCAGGCTATTAGATCTATAAACTGCTAAACCAAAACTGATGAAACACACATTGAATGCAAGAGTCAACTTTATAGCAGGTAATTAAATGCCACTGTAGGAAGATACGATTAAAAGTATCCCTTCTTTTAGTTGTGCATATCTTCATACTTTGCTTTTGAATGCTAGGGGTTTATTTGTCTCCTAGCTCCATTCCACATTGCTTTGAATTCATATTATTTGCATCATGGAAGAAAAAGATAACCATTTATTGACAGTGATATTGCTATCAAGCAAAAGCTTTTCTTCTATTTCTTTTTATTGGTACTCATAACTTCCTCCCTTTCTACTTCAGTGGAATACATTCGCTTTTTGACCCTTCAGAGAAAAAAAAATAACAAAACAAAAAGAAAAAAACCTTTTAGGTACCAGATACTCTTAAGTTAGAATCACAGAATCATACAATACTGTATGAATGGAAAAAAAAAAAAAAAAAAAAAAAAAAAGAAAAGAAAAAAAGCAAAAAAAAGCTTTTGCTTTTAGGCAACCTGTGTGGAGCCAAGAGTTGGACTCCAAGATACTTTAAGATCCTTCTAACTCTTGGCTCCACACAGGATTGCCAAAAATAAAACCATATATCTGAGAGCATTGTCCAAACACTCCTTGAACTTCAAAAGGCTTAGTCTCAGTTTCTTGCCATTTCCTCTTGTTCCTGTCACTGTCACCAGGGGGAAAACATCAGTACCTGCCCCTCTGCTCCCACTTTTGAGGAAGTTGTAGACCACCATGAAGTCTACCTCCAGTCTCCTCTAGGATGAGTAAACCAAGCAACTTCGGCTATTCCTCATAAATATTCCGTTAAGACCTTTTACCACTTCTGTTGCCCTCCTTTGGACACTCTCAAACAGACCCTTTTATATTTTGGTACACAATTTTTTTCTGCAAATGTTCTTAGTATGTATCTGACTCTTCTGTTCAGATCAGTTACAAAATCATCAGAGAAAACTGGCTTCAGAATAGAACCTTTTGGAACACCACTACTGACTGCCAGCCTGATGTAACTCAAATTATTATTCATCAGCTTATCAGATCAACCTGTTTGACATTGGTGTTTACCCTTTAAATTATGTTTTTGTCTAGCTGTATGCTGGAATTTTTGTCCTTTGAGAATCTTTGAAAAATAGCATCAAAAGGTTGGCTGAAATCCAAAAAGATAAAATCAACTATATTCACTTGGTCAATTAGATGGGTAATATTGTCATAAAAGGAAATTAAGTTCATTGAACAGGACTACCCCTTGTGATTCCAATGGCTATGACCAACAACTGCATTTTCTTTCGAGCAACTCCCAGAATAATCATCTCCACAATATTTTAGAAGCTGAAATGACACTGATAAGCCAGTAATTATCACTCTTTTTTCTTGCCATCCTTCAAAACTGGGACAACATTTATTAGTTTCCAGTCAACTGAGATCACTCCAAATTCCCTAGACCACTGATTAAAAATGAGAGAGGTCTCACGTAGACACCATCCAGCATTTTGAGCACTCTAGAATGAGTACCTTCTGGCTCCATGATCTCACATGCACCCAGCTGAAGCAGTAATGCTGCACATGTTCAGAATTATTTCATCACATGACAATAATCTAGACAAATTTTGGTCATAAGTAAGAATAGTGGAAATTGTCTGAATGAAATTCAGTGAGGATTTGACACTATTTTCCATGAAATCCTCCTAGATAAACTGTTGCAGTACAGGCTGGCTGGAGCAGACAGGGAAGAGGATTGAAAACTGGCTGAAAAATCCATCCAGAAAGTGGCATTAAAGGGCATAAAGTCCAGCTAGAGGCCCCTAACTGGTGTTCTTTGCCATCTTCATTTATGCTGTAGATGTTGGAGGTGCGGTCTCCCAGGGAAGCGGAACGGACACTCAATGCAACAAGAGTGTACCCTCAGTAAATTTGATGATGACACAAAACTGGGGGGAGAGGCTGATGCACAGTCTCATTAAGTTCAACCCAGAGAAGTGCTAAGGCCTGCACCTGGGGAGGAATATCCCTGTGCAGAAATTCATTCTGATCCCCAACCTGCTGCAAAGCAGCTTTACAGTAAGGATCCAAGCAATACATGAGACAACTGAATATGAGATGGGAATGAGTCTTTGCTGCAAAGAAGATCAGTAGATTCCTGGGCTGCATTAGGGGAGGTGTCATGAACATGTCAAGGTAGGTGACCCTTTGCCCACTGCTGGTAAAGCCCCATGTGAGGCACTGTATCCTTTTTTCCTCCTTCCTCTCCAGTACAAAAGAGACATGGCTGTACTTAAGAGAGTACAACATAGGGCCATGAAGATGATAAAGAGGCTGGCTCTCATAAAGAAACTTTGGGAGATCTAGGACTGTTCAGCCTAGGGAATAGAAGGCTAGGAATGGATTTTATCAGAGCAGATAAATAAGCACATAAAAGAAGGGTGGAAAAAAATGGCAGAGCAAGGCTTTTTCAAATGTATCGAGTAACAGGACAAGGTAATGGGCAATAACGGTGACACAGGACGTCTCTGAACATAAGGACTTACTTTTTTACTTTGGAGGTAACTGAGCACTGGCACAGATGTGTGAATTTTCTGAAGATACTGAAATGTCATCAGGACATGAATGTGGGTTATCTGCTATGTGTCACTTTGAGCAAGGGAATTGTACAATATTCAACTTAACTCATTCTGTGATTCTGTTTAGCACAAATGATATTCGTGACAGTTAATGTGATACTTCATGACATTAATAATTTGTTGTTTTGTTTTTTTTTGTCACCACCTAGCCACAATGCAATTTGAAATCACCTTTCTACTTTATTTGTCTTACTGGTTACATGAAGCCACAATACTCCTAATCAAAGTGCTGGCAAAGAAATGGCAATAAATAGCAAATCATAGAATCATAGAATCACTCAGGTTGGAAAAGACCTTAAAGATCATCGAGTCCAATCATGACCTAACCATACTACCCTAGCTGTCAACCCTCCGCTAAATCATGTCCTTGAGCACCATATCCAAATGGATTTTAAACAGATCCAGGGATGGTGACTCAACCACCTCCCTGGGGAGACTATCCCAGTGCTTAACAACCCTGTAAACAACTTCTGTAAAGTCTTTTCTGATATCCAAACTTAATATGTCCTGGCACAACTTGAGGTAATTTCCACTTGGCCTGTCACCTGTCACCAGTGAGAAGAGACCAAGCCCCCCTCTTGCTGTTATCACCTTTCAGATATTGGAAGAGAGAAAGAAGGTCTCCCCTCAGCCTCCTTTCCCCACACTGAACATCCCCAGTTCCTTCAGTCTCTACTCATAGGGCGTATTCTCCAAGGCCTTCACAGGCCTTATTGACCTTCTTTGGACCTGCTCTAGACTCAATGTCCTTTTGGTATTGAGGTTCCCAAAACTGAACACAACTAGAGGTGGGGCCTCACACAGACAGAACCACCAACCTCCAGATCTGACACTAGACCAGACTGCCCAGGGCCCTATCCAAACTTGTCTTGAACACATTCAGGTTCAGAGCATCCACAATCTCTCTGGGCAGCCTGTTCCAGTACTTCACCACTCTCTCTATAAAGAATTTCCCTCTGACATCCAATTTAAACCTTCCCTCCTTGAGCCTAAAATTATTCACTCTTGTCCTATCACTGTCTACCTGAGTAAAAAGCTGATTCCCTTTCTGTTTTTAATCCCCGTCTAAATACTGGAAGGCTGCAATGAGGTCTCCTCACAGCTTTCTCTTCTTCAGGCTGAACAAGCCCAGCTTCCTCAGCATGTCTTCTTAGGGGAGGTGTTCTAGCCCTCTGATAATACTTATGGCCCTCCTCTGGAAACTCTCCAACAGCTCCACAGCTTTCCTGTATTGGGGACTCCAGACTGGGAAGTAGTTCTCCAGATGGGGCCTCATGAGGGCAGTGTAGAGAGAGACAATCACCTACCTGTCGCTGCTGGCCACCCCTCTGCTGGTTAAGCCCAGGATAGCATTGGCCTTCTGAGCTTCAAGAGCACACTGCTGGCTCATATTCAGTTTTTCATCCACCAGGACCCACAGGTCCTTCTCAGCAGGGCTACTCTCAAGGAGTTATTCTCCCATTCCATTTATGTATCTGGGATTACTCTGATCCAAGTGCAAAACATTGCACTTTACTATGATGAACCTCATTAGGTTCACGCGGACCCGCCTTTCAAGTTTGTTGAAGTTCCTCTGAATGACATCCCTTCCTTCTAATGTTTCAACTGCACCATTCAGCTTGGTGTCCTCAGCAAACTTGCTGAGGGTGCACTCGAGCCCATCATCAATGTAATTGATGAAGATGCTGAATAGCACCAATTACAAGACAGACCCCTGGGTGACTGTAAGATATTATTCTTTTACATAATTGTCTCACAGCTTGCTGGGGACACAGTTGGACAAGTCCAAGCAAGTCCTGGGTAAGGGTTGTGAAATCTGTTGTCTGAGAGACAGAGATGGACAAGGCCAGGGGCAACGAGAGAGAGATAAGCTGCAGATTAACGGCCGTGAAGCAGTCTTTTGTGTGGACTTATCTCAAGGAAGATGACCATCTCAGGGGGTACTCACATGATTCTTGCTCAAGCACCCAGGGATGTCACGTAGGCAGGAAAAAAAGGATGATAAAAGAGGGATCAACAACCATGAGGGTAGGTTTTCTGGCAACAGATTCCTCATGAAGAAGAGGTTTCTGACATGAGAAGCCTCACAACCTGCCTCTCTCCCTCCTGGATTTGCTCTGTGCTCTACCAGCATGCTGAAGAAGAACAGGTGTCTGCCATCAGATTCCTCACTACGGAATTCCTGCATGCTGACAGACTCTCCTGGGCCTGCTACCCAAGTCTTGCTGCTTCCTCCCGGATTGGCTCTGTGACTTCTTCCTGCTACCTGCTTGTTACCAAGGCTGGCCATGCTGTTGCTGCTCTCCCCCCCTGCTGCTTTTGCCTCGGACCTTTGAAATGGTGTGCAACAGGACCACTGCTGGATCCTGGTGGTGGCTATCCCTGCTTTACACTATTCTTGCTTATTTCCTATCTTTTCTATCACCCTCCTTTCCTTCACCATCTCCCTGATTAGGATTTATAATAAACTGGTTGGACCAACATTTGAACCGTTGTTTCTTAATCTCACACCAAGTATGTTATATTAAAAGAACCTCCTCTCCCTCCTATAGATTAGAGCAAGACAGTGACGCTGCTTGTCACTAGCGTACATCTGAACACGTAATGCCATTCATCACAACCCTCTGCTTATAGCCTTCCAACCAATTCTTTATCGACCAAATTGTTCACCCCTCAAATCCAAATCTGTCCAATTTAGAGACAAGGATGTGGTGGGGGACCATGTCAAAGGCCTTACATAAGTCCGGGTAGATGACATTGGTTGCCTTTTCTTTGTCCATCAATGTTGTCACACCATCACTGAAGGCCACCGGATTGGTTAGTCATGACCTTCCCTTGGTAAAACTATGCTGGCTGTCTCGGAGGCAAAGTGTGTCACTGTAGACTAATAAATCCTCAATTATACCCTCACTAATCAGTGCTTACTGAAACAAAAATTATTTTTGCAAATTTCAGGATTTTAAAATCTGATTTCTCTCCTTTCCCAGCAGGAAAATAAATTGTGAGGTGTTTTCATAAGATTAAATCTGTTTTTCAGAGAGAAATCGCACCCTAAATCTGTTTTGTAGAAAATAAAGGAGATTGAGCATTTTGTCACAAAAACACTGTAATGGAATATAGACTGGCAAGTCTCTGACAGTGTTCAAGCTCTCTGTTAAGTGAGCGTAATAAAAGAGGAAAGAAGTTTCTCTTTTAGAAAATGTTTAAAGTTTAGAGTTAAATAAGTAAAAGTTGCAAGGAACACAGAACTGCCTGCAATAGTTACCTTTTCAACTAATAGTTCAAAATCAAAATTTCTTAGCTAGAATCTTAGTCCTTTGGATTCTCAGATTGTATCAAAACAAATCTAAATTAATGTATCAAAATGCTGATGGAAATGCTCTCAGACTAGCAAAGAAACAGGAATGTGAAGTCTTCTTTAAGAAAACTGCTTATATTTCTATGCATTGCAGATTATTTTATACTTAATATTGTTATCATCATTATTATTATATTGTTTACAGTGTGAATTATGATTCTCACAGTCTTGTCATTTAGAGTTCTTTCTCTTTTCCAAGTCTGGGAGCAAATAGAAGAGGAAGTCAACCAGAGCTGACAATTTTTATTCCAGTTCGCTTCTCACTCACTTTATATGAATGTGCTGACAGAAATGCAATGTTGTCTGAAAACATCCAACAGAATATTAATTTCTGTAACAAGATCCAGGATTCATTAATGCTGACAGTATGAATGTATAGTGGTGAACTATCTCCCCTTGTCTCTTCTTCCACACTGACATGAGATCCCCCTTCCTCACATTCTTAAGTTTAACTTCTAGATCTGGTTAGTTCTTCAATCTGTAATCACTAGATTAAAAGTTTCATCTTTGTGAACTTCAAAACATTTATGTGATTTTAACTATTATACAAGAAGTAACATTGTTACTTCAAAGTGTCATCCAATTATCTGTAAGTAAATCTACAATGGGCTCATGGAATTAAATAATTCCATAAATGAATAATGACTTAAATGAACTTCTTGTTTCTTGCTCTTATCTAACAGTAAAAATCATTTTGGGATATTAACTATCTTCATCATTTAGGTATTCCTTATTATAAGTTGTATACCTTTTCCAGTTAATCATAATTTGCAGGAAAAAAAAAAAAAAAGAAGAAGTTGTAAGTACAAGACACGTGACTAATTATTCTAAAAATGACTAAAAATGACTAATTATTCTCTGAAAGCAGGAGAAGTTAAATCTCCCGTTTTTCTATATCCCAAATAAATAACATCACTCTTTTCCTAGATGTAGTGCTGTAAAAGTATTTGCAAATTTTTAATTAAAAAAATATGTATGTATTTATTTTTTTAAAGTATGTATTTATTTTTTTTAAAAGGAACTAGATAGCATGCTGCTAACCATGGATGTAGAACTGGCTGCAGGATTGAGTCCAGAGAGTGGTGATCAATGGCTTAATGTCTGGATAGAGATCAGTGACAAGTAATGTACATCAGGGGTCATTGCTGGGACAAATGCTCTTTAATATCTCCATCAATTACATTGACAATGGACTTGAGTGCACCCTCAGCACATGTACACATGACACCAAGCTGTGGGGAGCAGTTGACACACCAGAGGGATGAGGAAGCCAGATAGGCTTGAGCAGTAGGGCCAGGTGAACCTTGTGAGGTTTATTAAGTCCAAGTGCAAGGTCTTGCACCTGAGTAGAGCCAACATCCACTACCAATACAAGCTAAGGGATTAAAGGATTGAGGATTAACATGTTGAAAAGGATCTGGGGGTACTGCTGGATGGGAAGCTGAACATGCATCAGTAATGTGTCCTCACAGCCTGGGAAGCCAACAGTATCCTAGCATGCATGAAAAGAAGAGTGACCAGCATGTTATGGAATCATAGAATCATAGAATAACCAAGGTTGGAAAAGACCCACAGGATCACCCAGTCCAACCATCCACCCATCACAGAATCACGGAATCATCAAGGTTGGGAAAGATTTTCAAGATCATCCAGTCCAACCATCCACCTATCACCAATTGTATTCACTAAACCATGTCCCTCAACACAAAATCCAAATGTTCCTTGGACACCTCCAGTGTTGATGACTCCACTACTTCCCTGGGCAGGCCACTCCAGTGCCTGACCACTCTTTCAGAGAAGTAGTATTTCCTAAAGTCCAGGCTGAATCTCCCTCAGTGCAGCCTGAAGCCATTCTCTCTAGTCCTATCACCAGTTACAAGAGAGAAGAGGCCAAACCCCAGCTCACTACAACCTCCCTTCATGTAGAGTGCAATAAGGTCCTGAGCCTCTTCTCCTCCAGACTGAACAATTCCAACTCCTTCAGCTGCTCCTCACAGGACTTGTGCTCCAGACTCCTCACCAGCTTTGTTGTCCTTTTTTGAACCCGCTCCAGGGTCTCAATGTCTCCCTTGCGGTGAGGGTCCCAAAACTGAATGCAGTACTCGAGATGCAGCCTCACCAGAGCTGAGTACAGGGGGATGATTACTTCCCTGTTCCTGCTAGCAACACCATTTCTGATGCAAGCCAGGATGCCACTGGCCTTCTCACCCACCTGGGCACACTGCTGGCCCATGTTCAGCAGGGCATCAATAAATAGCCCCAGGTCCATTTTCTCCATACAGTCTTCCAGCCACTCTGCCCCAAGCCTGTAGCTTACCTGGGGTTGTTGTGGCCAAAGTGCAGGAGCTTTGCTGAAGTCTAGGTGGACTACATCAACAGCCTTTACCTCATCCACCAGGCAGGTCACTAGATCATAGAAGGAGATCAGGTTGGTCAAGTAGGACCTGCCCTTCGTGAACCTATGCAGGCTAGGCCTGATCCCCCAGTTGTCCTGCATATACCATGTGATCTCCCTCAAAACAATCTGCTCCATAACCATCCCTGGCACCAAGGTCAGGCTAACAGGCTTGTGGGTTCCCCGGATCCTTCTTAGAACCCTTCTTGTAGATGGGAGTTACACTGGCAAGCATTCAGTCTTCTGGGACTCAAAAGTTAACAAGCAGCACTGATGATGATGGAAAGCAGCTTGGCTATTACCTCCGCCAGTTCCCTCAGCATTCTCGGGTGAATCTCATCTGGCCCTGTGGACTTGTATCAACCCAGTTGGAGTTTTAGGTCTCTGACTGTGTCCTCCTGAATTGTGGGAGGTTTGGTCTGCTCCCCAGCAAAGACTGCTAGGTCAGGCAGTGGAATACCCTGAGGATAACTGGTCTGACTTTCAAAGACAGATGTAAAGAAGGCATTCAGAATCTCTGCCTTTTCCTGATCCTCAGTGGTCACCAGGTCAAGGGAGGTGACTCTGCCCCTCTACTGTGTGCTAGTGAAGCCTCATCTGGAGTACTGCATCCAGACGTGGATTTCTCAGAATATGAGAGACAGACTTTTTAGAGTGGGTCCAGAGGAGGACCACAAAAATGATCCAAAAGATGGAACACCTATCCTATGAGGATAGACTGAAAGAGCTGTCACTATTTGGCCTGGAGAAGAGAAGGCTCCGAGGTGACCTGAGAGCGACCTTTCAATACCTAAATAGGAGTGACAGAAAGAAGGTGACAGTCTCTAGTGCAGGGTCAGCAGTGATAGAACAAGGGGAAGGAGTCTCAAGCTTAAAAAAGGGAAATTTATGTTAGATATAAAGAAAATTATAATGAGGGTGATGAGGCACTGGAAGTTTTCCAGAGCTATGGTGGGTGCTCCATCTCTGGAGACTTTCAAAGTGAGGCTGAATCAGGCCTTGGACAACCTGATGTAGGTGTGGATGTCCCTTTTCATTGCAGGGCTATTGGACTAGATGACCTTTAAATGTCTCTTCCAATTCTAAGGGTTCTATGATTCTATGATTATTTATACAAGTTCCTGGTCATAAGTTTATGTTTATACCACTGCTGTTAAACAAAAATATCAGATACTTCCTTGTCTTCTCACTAAATGCCATATCATGAATATCACAGTGATTCTTTACCAAAATTCTATTTTTAAAAATGTCAGTCAAATGAAAATTTTACTGAACTAATTTTTTGTTTTATTTTTAGAAGTATTTTTTTTTTACTTAATATTTGAATTTAAAATTGAAAATTTCTATTTTGCTTCCAGTATAAGGTGAGAAAATTAGCACTTCCAATACAAATTATTTTTTGTCAAACTCCCTTTTCTTGAAACATTGTCTAGCAGCACTGCTCACATTTATATTTCAAAAATTTGAAATCTTCAGAAATTGCAATGTTTGTTGCCAGTTACTAACAAGAAATTAAATACTTCCAATAGGAAAGAACTGTATACTTTGTGGTCTGGTTATGTTTTGGAATTTAAATTTTGACTATGAATATGAATGAATTATGAATTATGAATACAAATACTGTATATTCCAAAGTTGAATTCAGTTTTAGTCAATGTTTCTAATTATGTTCCACAACTATATAGCAGCACCAAATGCCTTATGGAACTAGAAAGGATACATTTTGGACCTTATCTGACCAGAGTACATTGCACTGCAATTCAAAACAAAAAGTGAACAGTAACTAAAACAGAGTTTAACCCCACAAGCCCATCTTGAATGCTACAGATATTGCATTACTTTAAGTTTTCACCTCCTGCTTTCTAGATATAGTTTTTTAAGGAACAACCAAATGCCCCTAGAGCTTTTATTATTATTAAGACACAATGAGTAAACTAGAAAGGTCTGAAATTCAGATTTGAAAGAGCTCTGAGGCCACTGATTCTGTGTGTTGCTGTCTCTCACTTATTGAGGAGCAGCCTATTGCTTTTAATGATATCTGCATTTTTTTCTCCTCTTTAAAAGTAAAGAATTATAAAGTGTGAGCTAATGTATTACTGTATGTAAAGTACTTAGTTAAGATGAACTTGTAATGTCTTCAAATGTGTTACATACTTTGTATATAGAACAGGAGAGTTTCAATATCAGATACATTTTTCACAGTCATATCTGAAATATAAATAACAGAAACATGCAAATAATGAAGGACATACGTTGTTATGGTCAGGGGCAGAATAAAACCATTCTATTTACTACCATGCATACAAATTTCTTCATGATTTAGCATTGTGTACATTTCAGAGGGCGAATCTATATATATACTAAACTATATGTTTAGTACTTTCTTTGTCTATATACAAAAATAAAGACATTTGTTTGTTTAGGGTGGTTAACCAATCACCACATCACAGAGACCTTGATAATGTGCAAGAGTTACTCTGAAATTAATGCATCCCACTTTATTACACTGGCCCACAACACTTCCTGCGTCAAAATTCAAATTGTATTAAATTGATTATAACAGCAAAATAAAACTTGTTTATCCTTATCACATGGTATTACAAACTCTGGAGAGAAAAGAAAGAAAAGATACAGACCACCGCCACTGGCTGCATGTGGATTTTGGAGACAGACTATGTGGTACTCTGTACTGCTAGACTGTGTGTGACCACAGGCATAATTTATCTTGGGTTCTTCACTAGCAAACGAGAATGACAGTCTTCTGCCATAGGAATGCCACATAAATAAATTAATTGAGGAAAACTAGGAAAGTGTGTGAATCTGTATGAGTGCTACTCATTTCAATTTGATTTCATTGAGATTAATTTTCTTAAAGTTGTCCCTTTGTTTCATTTAGCAGAAATTGACATCTATGGTATAACTTCATGCCTAAGGTATGCAAAGGTAACAGCAGAGGAAAGAGACTATGTTCTCTTTCAGTGTGCTCTACCCTTTTCATTGTCACTCCTTTGTCATGTGAATAAATGAATAAATCTAGACAGCTCAGCACTGATATTTAAAAAGGCCCTAATTTTCTGCAGGTTTACCTCTCTGATAAAAGTTTGATGTCCTTTTCATTAGCAGAGGGAAAGGGACACAACATTGTTATTTGAGACTTTTATTTTTTTGGTAACTTAATACACTGGTTTTGGGCTAGAATTAACTTTCTTCACAGTAGTAGTATAGCCCTGTGTTTCAGATTTAGGATAAAAACAATGTTGATAGCATTATTTTAGTGGTTATTGAGCAGTGATCAATGCTGAGTCATGGTCATTTGGCTTCTCATATTGCTCTGCCAGAAAGTAAGCTGGGGGTGCACAAGAAAATGGATAGGGATAGAACCAGAACAACTGAGACAAAAAAGGCTAAAGGGATATTCCATGCTATATGGCATCTTGCTGAACAATAAAGTTGGGAGGAAGTTGGCTTCTCCTTGTTGCTTGGAGACTGTCTTAGCATCAGTTGGTGGATGGTGAGAAATTGCATTGTGCATCATCATGCTGTCAGGACAAATTAAATCCTTTTTTTTTTTTTCCTCCAATGACTATTATTGAACAGTGTGATTGTGCATATATGGCTATGCCATAGGGTAGTATGTCCTACAACTTACCCTTCATGAAAAAGAAACCACTTATGTGCTCTGGGAAAAAAATAAATAAATACACATTTGCACCAAAACAAACAAACACATAAATAAATAATAAAATGTAGAGAGAAGAAAAAAATAATCAAGTAATTCTGAAATCCTTACAGATCTCTAAGTATATGTCAAGTCAGTAAAAGTCAGCATCATGCTGAGATACCCAGGCTGGATTTGAATAACATAATTTACATGGTGAATGCTGTATAATTGCATAAGCATAACACAGTAATATGGCCTATATCCAGAACAAAGAAAAATCAAAAAGTAGGAAACCTCAAAAACCATAAGAATTGAAAAATGAGAATTCATTTTTCATTATAAGCAAGGTAAAGATTTTAGATTTCTCCAGAATAGAAATACTTAACCTAAAAGGGAATAATTTACAGGGACAAGGCTCAACATATCTGCCACTTCACCAAGAAATAAAATGCAAAAAGATAAGAAAGACAGCATTATACTTTGCTGTATATCTAGAGTTATATATTCATGATTATTCTGCTTTCCAGAGAATTGCAAAAATGTGATCTTTATTTAGATTTTTATTTTTATTTTTAATGAAGATGATATCCTACTGTCAAAAATTGCTTGGTTGCTAAGAATGTTCTCCTTACTAACACAGTGTTCACCATCAACAATATCTGATTGTTCAATCAATCTCAAGATGTTTGAGTACACAGTAAGGATTTGGTGGCATCTTTAGAAGGATGATGAACGATAATGCCTATGGCTCAAAGAAATATACGCATATATATCACTATCACAGTGTTGTTCATTTATCCATTTGCTTTTATTCAAGAAAGAGTATGACACTTTACCTCTGAAGGCTGACCTCCAAGCAGAGTAAAAATTAACTATCCCAAAAAATAAAATTACAAATAATTGTATAAAAATCAGGAATTTTAACATGAAGTCAATCTGTGGACAAATTCGTCTCATTCTGTCTGCTTATAGAATAAGAATACGATGTTCTGCAAAAAATCTAGATAATCCAGGGGAAAAAAACAAGTTTGGTTCAAACTGACAAATCCATGATAGTACTTCTCATTTCTAGAGATTGTAAGAAAGGAGTTGTAATTTAGACGTGCAAGAAGACTTTTAAGTATGTTTTTCTGACTATTTTCCTGATTCAGTTAATCTGTTTAGTCCACATTATTCAACATCACTTTTGTCTCTATCTAGAAAATAGCCAGAAAATCATCAAAACAAGAGCTGCAGTTGTATTTTAAGATGTAGGGATGATCTATTCAGAATTTTAACTTGCTTGATCTCATTTTCACTAAGAAATCTCAATACAGTTATCTCTCTGAGGGTATGCTATAGGCAGGCAGCTTTCCAGGAATTACTTTAAAGTCAAGTAGATCAGCGCTTCTCTCCCTGTAAATCCATTCTCAATAGTGCTGCTATTTAGAGGCACTGCAATGAAGAATAATATCAAGGAACATGGCATTGCCCCAGTGGGAATGTATTAGCACAGGAAGCAAAACAGAAGGGTTTTAGGCTGCTGTTAGGTAGAAATTTAAGTTCTAGTAAACAAGCCCCTGTGGACAGATAAAGTGAAAACATGTTTAACCCTTTTGCACCTATTACAATGACATCAGAGCTGTTTTTACCTTGCATTTGAGAAAGTTTGCTGATTTATATTCCTATGCTGTGCAAAACTCAAGCTATAAAAATAAGCACAGAACTAAATTAATATGAAATCATTCTTCTCCGTGAAATAGAAGTTCCTGACAGACATATCTGGTTAAAAATTAAAAATCTATCTTCCTGAATAGTCTTTTGATAGAGAATGAACATGACATCTACAATATGATAGAGCCAGTTTGGATTGATAACAACTGCTTTTATCAGGGTAAATTCAAATTATTTCACACCCAGATCTTGAAGCAAGGATCCACATTTGAAATGGAGTGGAACTACAAATACAAACATAACTGTCATCTCTCCATGGCTAAGGGATCATCTCTCCATGGCTAAGGGATCAGTACGTGCTCCTGCACACCTCTGAGCACACTAAGCTAGTTGTGTCTGATTTACTGAGGCAGCAGGAATGGAAGAGCTCTGTAAGGCGCCCTCTCTGTAAGGGGCCAGGCCTAAATGGAAATCAGCAACAGGGATCTTTACATAATGTTAAAGTCTGAGACAGCCCTTAAAACTTGGCTAGGCATGTTTTGCACCCGTCCCACAACTACCCTAGGCACATGTGGGCCTGGCTAGGGCTTCTCCCACATTCTATTGCTGCTGCAGGACAGGGCCTACTCTCAGCTGGCCCTGCCAGAGGCTGTGCCCCAAAGGAAGAGCCCTATCCTGCCTGGAATATTTATGAAAACCAGCTCTTGCCCAGAAGAGTTCTCCTTCGAAAGCACCTTCTAGAGCTCCAAGAAATGGGCAGGGGACAGGTCCCTAAGCCTGACAATGGAGATGGGATCTCAGGCTTCGTCAGAGTCTGACCTTACAGCTACCTTGGCCCCACTGATCTGCAGTTCCCCAGCAAGCTATTACAGGATGAAGGTCCCCCCCATGACACCCACAAAGCCAGATTCCAATGGGCTCACCTAAGGCTGTGCCAGTGTCTTCCTTGGTGACTTCCCTAAAAGTAAGGTGCAGGTGTGGGAAAATCAATGTTGTTTTTGAAAACAATAAAATGCTGTCTGTAAAGGTCCAAAGAGGCACTACTGAGCTCTCATAGAAGATAAATTTCTGCTTGCAGAAATGACGTCCTGACTTTTTGAGTAACATAAAGAGATGTACTGGTACAAAGTGGTTCTGTGGTTTGAATGTTAGCCAGAGGGGAGAAGTTATTGCAGCATACCGTAATGGGTAAGAACTAAATGAAAATGAGAGGAGAATAGAGAGGGGTTAACCAAGCAGTAAATAAGAGTAGGACATTTGCTGAAGGAATTAGAAGCATCAGATAGGCTGTGAACCCTGGAGTCCTTGACCAATGGGGAATAGGGGAGGCATTTTGTGCTGGGTAGTGTGAAATGCTACTTGTGTTTCTCTTCTCCCGGCACCCTTTTTCTTCTTAAGGTGGCTCACTACTACGAAAGCATAAAATAGTGATTCATAACAAATTCTGCCTGAGCCTAGACTACTGGTTGCAAATATTCCTCACACAAAGGAGGACATGAGCTGTACCCACTGGTACATCTGAGCTGGATGTGATCAATCTCATCTTTCCCCTGATTCCTGCCACCCAATGACCTCTGGGCTGTACCTTGTGCCTCCAGCTTTACTTCCCCTGGGGATTCATCAAGCCACCTGCTTTGCCTTAGCTCCATATCTCTGCCCTAATTCCTTGTCATAAATCTTGCCCTCAACTTGGGAAGCACATGGTGGCTCAGAGTCCTACTTCCACACCTTTGTCTTCCCCCATACAGCTCCCTGACCAGACTCCACCTGGATTAGCCCCACCATGACTCCAAGCACTTACATTCCCTCTGGTGAGAGCACTACTCTTCCCTGGGGGCTATGATTGCCCCCAGCTCCTGGTCTGTAGAGAATGGAGCCCAGTTTTTGTTACCCTCTTCCACTCATCATTGTGAAAGCTTTCTGTTTTAGCCAAAATCCTAGGTGAGGAACTACAAGGGATGGACGTTAAGTGAACTGTAAGTGTGGATCAGATAGGACCTCAGCAAATATGATTAGCATTGTATTTGAGCATTCAGAAGAGAAAAGAAAAACTTTCTTCCTCTGACAGCACACATTTTGCATCAGAGATATTAAAAACTAACTTTAAAATGTTGATAATTCTCTGTTGAGATCAAGTTGGTATTTCCTCCATCAAAAAGTGTATTTAGATCTTTTTGATGAAAGTGGAACATACTGATATTTCCTTCGATCATGTCTCTGCCAACATCCTGACTTGAATACCAAAGGGTTACTTTAATTGTTTTTGTTTATTTGTTTGTTTGTTTGTTTTTCAGGTTCTGTACTTGGAAAATATCTTGTAATGCCAGA
This sequence comes from Centrocercus urophasianus, assembly GCF_019232065.1. Taxonomy (NCBI): domain Eukaryota; kingdom Metazoa; phylum Chordata; class Aves; order Galliformes; family Phasianidae; genus Centrocercus; species Centrocercus urophasianus. The sequence continues at coordinate 2,314,139 of NW_024884833.1, forward strand.
AAAGCATAACACTAGAAAAATATCATATAATGCTGAGAGGAAAATAAAGTCTTGTCTTGTTTTATTTTAATCAACTTGTCTCTTTATTGTTCTATTAGCATAGAACAGTACCACAAAAGAATTAATTTTTATGCTAATTTTACATTTTAAAAGGTCTCTAGGTTAACAAACTTTCTAGTCTCTAAACTTTCTAAGATGGAAAAATTGAAACTATTATTTTGAAAGTTCATCAAACTTCTTAGTATAACTGAGAATATGGTACATTAATTAAATGCTGCTTTCTGTGACTATTTTTTTTTTTTTTTCAATTTAAAAATAATTTGCTCCTGTAGGTTTGTTGTTTTTGTTTTTTAATTTTTATTTTAATTTCCCTCTTTTCAGCTCTTCTGTGTATCTGATGAATGCAAATAGTACTCAACAGTGAAATACTTCATATGTATGAAAATAGATGGCAGTAGAGGGGCACATGATGCAAAGATATGGAATCTAATTCCTCCCTACAGAAAAAAATTCATCCATTTACATTCATCAGTGGTTGATGAATGTTCCTGGAGACCAAACAGTGAATGTGAGTATACTGAGGCAGTCGGTGGTGTATTTCAGCAAATACTAGCATAACAGATGTGAAACACTGAATAACCTCTGCTGGTACAGATTTTTGCAAGCATGGAAGAGCATGGCATGCATGCTCTTGTTTTTACTGGTGAAAATGAATAGCTAATGGTGTTGACTGTTGAAAAATAATGTTTTCCAGCTAAGAACTTGCTTTATCAATTTACATATATATACAGAAAATCTTTATATTTGATATAAACAAATGCATAAAATATAATGTTATTCTTTACTATGAGAGTGGTGAGGTGCTGAAACAGGCTTCCCAGAGAGGTTGTGGATGCCCCGTCCTTGGAGGTGTTCAAGACCTGGTTGGATGGGGCCCTGGGCAACCTAGTCTAGTATTAAATGGGGAGGTTGGTGGCCCTGCCTGTGGCAGGAGGGTTGGAGATTCATGATCCTTGAGGTCCCTTCCAACCCAGGCCATTGTGTGATTCTGTGATTCTGTGATTCTGTAATGGACTACTGTTATAAAATAGAATGAAATTTTCACAAATTAGGATATGTGAAGGAAAAATCAGGATAATTGTGTATATATATATATATATACCTTTTGTTATTATATTCTTTTTTTTTTTTTTAGTCTATAAAGCATTCAGACCAATATTTTTCTATTATTTTATGTTGGAATAACCCCAAAATATTGTCAGCTCAAACATTACATTCATAATATGAGTCCCTCATCTCTTATGAAGAAGTCAGAACAGTATTCAAGTGACTTAAAAGTATCTGTGAAAAAACAGTTAAATTACTGGGGATTCTTCACTGCAGAAATTCTTCATGAGGGCAGGAAAATTAGCATTGAATTTGGATATGTGCTTTATTTTCTTTGAAGACATTATGTGATCCAGTACTGGCTGACTGAAGCTAATGTTCCCAAGGATAAGCGTTCAGAAGAAAAGCCAAAATATACTGGTTCCCCTTTCCTTACCTCATCCTACAACAGCGCCATGTCTTTCTAACCTTTTATGGATATAATACATTTGCAGACAGTTCAGGTCATTTAAAACCTCTCTGAGATGAATATGTAACAAAATAAAATAAAATAAAATATGAAGTTAGAAAAGACTATTCTGACATAATCAGTATAGTGATTGCTTTCCCAAGTACTTATATTTTGTAGGTGAAATTTCATTAACAGTACTTTTATAGAAATTTGTTTTGTAATGCATATTCTTTATTTATATTTGGTAAAAACATGCACTATTATTTTAGCCTAAAAACAAAAGAAAGCAAAATCTCTTCAGCTGATAAAAGGCTTTATAGTATTAACTGTGGTGTGGTGTGGAAATCTGGGTAAGATTTGCATTGATTTAAAGTAAACAGTATTTTTCCCTGTATTTTTTCTCTAAAGCAACTCTGAAATTAAAATTCTCCTATTTCATTAAAATAATGAATAATGAATAAAAGCTCGCTATTTCATTAACAGGCTTAATTACAATATTACTTAAATATAAAATGACAAGGAAATTGATGGCACTGGCAGCATTAATTGCTTCTTTATGTATGTATTTTCAATCAGACTTCCTATGTAAAATGATAATTTAATTGTAGTCAGCTACATCTACATTCTAAAAAAAAATGTATTCATGTACTGAAGTACAGTTAAACAAGTTCTACAACAGAAGGATTATTTCCATTATTAAGTTAAGGCTGCACATAGCTGAATAAGCTGTAGGATAGAGCTACGGGCAATTGCTATCTCAGAAGTTTAACTGATTTTGCAGTGGGATGAGAAAAGAAATCACTAGTGTGAAAAAAAAAGAAAAAGAAAAAGAAAAAAAAAGTTTTAAAATTAACTCAATCCTTTATTTATAGGAAGCTGTAGCATTTCCTGAATTTAACTGATTTATTTATAAATATTCAAGGTGGCCTACTCACTTAAATAAAAAGACACTGTGCTGCATCTAGGAACAGTGCTGTTTTCAAAGTGACTGTATCCTGTCAAATGCTGCTCATATTACAAATACGAAAAGTAAGCAAGATGACGGAATGACAAGTTAACAGCAGGAAAATCCTGCTGCTGAAGCAGCTGGAATGTTGAACCCAGCAGTGGAATTCTACCAACTAAATGCAGATTTAACTGCCATTTCCATCTACATTCTTTCATCTGAATTATTAATACAGATGGCCAATTGTGGTGTAGGAAATACAAGACTGGTCTTGGCTTGCTTCTAATGACGTTGTTATACCTGTTGTGTTTGATCTTTTTTCTTGTTCTTTAAAATTATAAATGAAAAGAGTAACCTAAGAAATACAGACACCACCTATGGAAAAAGAAACAAATAAACAAAAACTAAACCAGATCAAAGAAGCAAAAATTAAACAATGACAAACAACAACAACAACCAAATCAAAAGAACAAAAGAAAATAAAACACATGCATACACAAAATACCCACAAGTTTCTGCTTAGCGTGGCTACGTGCTTTTCAGCTGTAGCTTGGAAAATGGAGAATTACTGCCATCTGCTGGGTGCATCCCTTTCCTGATTAAACTGTAAATGTGTTTTACAAGTAAACAAAATGAAAGATTAAGACTGTTCCTGAAATTTAGGTGCATAAAGTCTCTGCAAGCATCTGAATGTTTGTTGCTCTAGTGGATTAAAATGCAAAAAATCTAGGAATATATAAGATTAAATCTTCCAGTCAAATATCTGAGTGCATAGCTGAACCGAAAAATGCAATAGGCAGGGAAACTAAAAATTAAGGAGCCTGTTAATACGATAGCAATAATTTAAAGAGTAGTTTCACTCATGGATACGTATAAGAACATTATTTTAGAAAAAAAATTGTTGTCATCCTCGTAGGAGATCTCTAAGTCACAAGGTACACTTTTGTAGTTTAGCACAGTGAAGTCATGCCGACCATGACTGGTAGCATAGGATTCTACTGTTGGAATGTTTTCAAGAGATTCTCTGGCTTTATCCTCAATTCTGTTTCAGCTACATATAGTTCCAAATCTGGACAACAGAGTACTCTTACCCAGCTAATGGGAAGTGAATAGGAATTGACTTCAAAAGTCAATCTTATGTAATTTTGCTGAAAATTTCAGGACAGGCAAATATTTTCTTGAATGATTCAGATTACACCATGATCAGTACTCCTTACACATTTTCAACTGTAAATCAGAATATGTACAGGCAAATGTTTTCAATCAATAAACATAAATCTGTGATTAGTCCTTTACTTGCTATTTTGAGGACAGCAGAACTATAGTGGTTTTTTTCCACTATGTTAACGAATTTCATTTGCTTAGGAATTAATGAAGTAAGAACTTGCACTGAAATTTGTAGCGGAAGTGAGATCATCTAAGATGTTAAAAACAAGCCAGTTGAACCTGGAAATACAGAGACAGAGTATGAGTGTTTATTGTTTAAAGAAGGAAAAGCATGCAGTTAAAGAGAGGGGACTATGACCACATGGGCAAATGACAGATTGATTTAGGGCTACTGTGTCTGAAACATTTTCTATATCAAGAAAACTTCCAAAGTGCATGATGAAGTATTTTCTGCTGGGCTGTGCATTTAAATTTTATGTCTTTTACGCTGACTCATCATCTCATTCTGCAGACTGTTTCTAAACTGCAAACAGCAGTTGTTGAATTCATCATACTGGAAATTCAGTCTCAGTGCTCGTTAATAGAGCCCTAATCTTCAATTTGTCTTCAGGTTAGCATTCCTACCAACATTTTAAAAATGAATTACACAAATTAGATGTGTTGGAAAATCTCTTTATATATTCTCACACACAGAGACATCTCACTGCCATTTACTCAATTTATTCTGATGGGAAAGAGCAATACATTTTCCCTTTGCATGACCTAGTTACCAGAAATTCCAAATTTGCAGTTATTGTTCCACGTTTAACAGATTCCTGTTTAATGAATGTATACATCGTGTTTTCATGCCTTCACAGAGCTGTGCTAACTTTTTTTCCTGGCTGTTGTTCGGATAACTGCAGAGAAAAGCATGCCTCAGAAAGTGAGATGTATATTAATTAGAAGAAATGTAGGACAAGGATGCCCAACAAATATACAAAATACCTGAAGCAACTACAATGATGACTGTGTGCTATTGTGGTTAGGTTAATGAGAGGAAAGAACGCGAAAAAGGCAGCCAGCCTCTGATTATGGAGTACAGGAAGATGTGTGAGAAATGAAGATAGCTGTGTGCAGTCTTTATGGTTAAAATTCCCACATTCAGTATAAGTTGTTAACTTTAACTGCATATTTCTGAACTCTAGAAGATGTAAGCAGATATTAAATGTCAGAGGTATATTAATATTCAACATATGTATAAATCTTAGACAAATCTTTTGTCTATAAATGTCAAGTGATTAACAGCTTCTCTATAATTTTATATAAAACTGTATGAATCCGTGACAAATTTTTTGAAAAATCACAGCATCACTCTGGGCAAAGTTGTTCCATTTTAATTATTATTATTTTATTTTCAAGTAGACAATGTGAATTCTATTAGAGCAGAGCACTGTCACCTGATCACGAACTGTAATATAACATGCCTTCATTTAATTCCTAAACTAATCTATTCTGCAAAGTGCTCAAATTTGTCAGAAGTTATGGTGAATTATAAAAACAAGATTAAAGAACATTATTGCCTGCTAATAAACTGGATATGTTTGTCTTCAAATACATAATTAGATAAAACCCCTAAAATTCATATTTATATTCATGATCTTTAAGGGGATGTGCATCTAAAGAACACATCTTACTTAAGTATTAGAATCGTGCATCTAAAGAACACATCTTACTTAAGTATTTGAATCACTATTTGTTGTAATATTTGCCTCTGAAAAGTAGCTTCGTCCTGTTTACACATTGATTCTCTATACACTCTGAATTTAGCCATCTTCTTACATTATTTAACAGAGCAAAACTAACATACTAAACCACTAGTCTGTGCCATCGTACAGGAAATCTGTATTATGGCAATATCCTAAAAATACAGCTGTATTCATTTTTATAAGCATGTTCTGCATCTTGGAATACTAACTGCTAAATATTCTGGGTCTGAATTAAATTTTAGCCTTTATCAGCATATGTGAGTAATATCATGACAATCTTGAATTAGAAACTGTATCATATTCAATGTGATAAAATTTTTATTTGGCTAAATGAGGTATGAAATCTTTAAACTTTCAAGGCAACAAAATGTTAACCCTACATAAAAATTAAAATATGCAACGAGAAGAATAAATATATCTACCATGGAAGTTAATGTAGGAAAAGAAGATTAAAGAGGAGACTGAGAAACCACTAATGGAATAACTGATATGTTTGGGAAGATTGTAAGCAATCTACAGTTAAATTGTCTTTCTAGACTATTTAATGATTATTGATAAGGATTAAGTTAAAAGTTAAAGGAGATGGAAATGCTACTTGGAGTTTAACTCTTACTATAAAATATGTGTCTCCAGGGGCAGCAGGAAAAAAAAAAAAAAGTGCCTAAATGATATGCCTGGTACATTTTAATAGAAACAGCCTTATCACGGTGCTAAAAACATCACTGATACTCACAAAGTACTAAGAGAGGTTTTTCAAAAATTTCTGTTTCTTGTTCCTTGTCCCATTCAAACAATAAAACAATTGTACTTATTTTATCTTTTGTTTTTCCACATGGACTCACTAAAGCTATATTAGAAGACAAGGCAACATTAAAAAAGGTCATAAATCCAGAGTAAATCTTTTTCTTCCCATCTAATCGTAAACTTTGATGCTGTCAGAGGGTAAAATCTTTGCTAATTAGATCTGTTAGTTACCTCACAGAAAGGATGGCCTTCAGCAGTTTTCTATTACTATTTCTCCTACTCAGTCAGCAGATAAAGATTACTGCTTCCACATAATTTTAATCATAATTTACAGTATTTATAGTCTATAACCATTACCACTTCCTCTGTAAGTTACTTTGGTCTATGGAGAATATCTATTACAGTATAATAGAAACATGTTATGTATGTTTTTCTTTTGTAAGAATTAAAAGGATATAAATACAGGCCTTAAGAGTGTAACTTCAGAATGTGTGCCAACTCAGCAAGACAATTAGACAACATTTTGATTCATGTGTCACAGAAATTCTATGATCCTGGACTATCTAGTTAAATTTTATACACTGTATAATTCTCATATTTTTTCCAGAACTACAGTCCTTCCTGTCACACAGAGTCTTGCCTCTAGCACTTTAATAAACTCAAATTACAGGAAACCAATCTGAAACATTTTGCAGGTAATAAGCAGATTAAATATTCATGAACATGGGTAATTCAGTTTTAAATATCCACGAACAGTTTGTTTCTATTGAAATTTTACTACCCATACATTGCTGAATGTGATATGAGCCAGAGAAGTGTTTAATCATAGTATAGTGGTGACGTGATTTGAGTGTGTTAGTGCAGACTAATCCTGTATTATTTGGATATTCTTGGCTGTTTAACAGCCTTACTCACATGCTGCGCATACAGGAAGCACATTTCTATTCAAAGAAAAATCTAAAATTAGTTGACCCATGAATTTTGCAGTGTTAGAATTATGTACTTAATTCTACATGATATAATAATGGTTAGTGTTCCCTGCAGCAATGTGCTCCCCAGCAAATCTCATTATAATTACTACAAAAAAAAAAAAAAAAAAAAAAAGGAGTACAGGCTTTAAGATTTTGATTAATACTGAGACTTTAATGCAGTAGTCAAAAGCTCAGCTCTCAATCTGTCCACTGTTCTCTGTTGATTTAATTGCAAGTCCTCGTATAGTCTATGTACATTCCATTTCCAATCCAGAACATCAAGAAGAAATGTTGATGCATGGTAGATTTAACTATATAACTTTCATTAAATTTAATTTTTTCATTCTGGAAATCTTTTCTACCTACTCTGAATTTATACATATATACTCACACCCATGTGAATGACTCAACTCCCAAGTCTACAAGGCAATATTCAGCTCTTTACCTTATAAATTCTAGTGAAATAAATTGGATTTCTGATCCTAGATCCCAGCATATAGATCGGAACACAAATGCTACATTACAAATGCATTGAACATTTCTTTGGTAAAAAATATTCAAAATGAACAATTTGACAGTGTACATAAATTTAATTAGAATTCATTTTGACGTCATTTAGGTCATTGAATTGTTAATTTTTTCAAGACTTATATGTACATGCAAGAAGTTCAGTCCATCATGACCACTGGATGTGAAATGGGGTAAAAAAATAAACTCTTTTTTTTCTTTTTTTTTTCTTTTTTTTTTTTTACTTTCAACCTGATGTTCATGTTGCAATTTAAAAAGAAAACTGAGCAATAAGATGTCCATGAATATTTTATTTATTTATTTGGTTGCTTGTTTGTTTGTTTTTCATCACTGGGGAATATATTTCATTTTCTTCTCTCACACATACAAGCTATATAGACAGCCACCCTTTTCAGAGGTCTTTACCACCAGTTTAAGGAAACCTCTAATTAACTGTGAACTTGTAAGATATGAAGTTACTAGATATCTGAGGGCTCAGTACACTTACGTCTTAGATCTCTCAGTTTTCTCTGAAGTAATAGAGAGCATAAAGCTTTCAATTCTATATGAGGTCAAGACCTACAGCACTGCAGTGGAGCAAAGTAAGAACTAGTTTTAAGAACATCAAATTTGTTTGCCTTTACCATCTGTAATTCTAACCAAAAATAAAAATACAGAGCTCTATCTCTAGCCAATTCACTCCAAAATAATAAATTACTGTATGCAGAATATGACAAATACACAGTCAGATTTTTACCAGTAAGATTTTACCAGTTGCAGGTTTGCTGTACATTTATCACATTTTAAGTCATCTGACAGTTACATCCATCAGACATCTAAAGTAGTAAAATTCATTTACTGTAGACAGTACTTTAAATTTTATGATATATGTCTGTGAGGAAAGTTAAAATTTGTGTAAAGGCCACTGAGAACACTGTCTGTGATAAGAACTGTATGAGTTATAATGTAAAAGAGAGAATATGAATATATTTAGTGCATTAATTTTCATGAGTAAATTTTCTCTCCAGTTCAACAAATTACTTTATTGTCTCCTTTACCTGTAAAAGAGAGTGACAGACATTCACTAATTTTCCTTGAAGATCAGCTATGTTACATTTAAATTGCACATTTTAGCTATCAAAACACCTAAAAACTGAAGAGTGTATTCAGAGGGACAGTAACCTATGCTATGTCATTTCAATTTCTGCTGTATGATTAATCAGTTCCCTGTGTATTCAGAGCTACTCTCTCAGTGCATGGACATAAGGAATATACATTGTATTTTGTTGAAAAAGATAATAGCAATATCACTTTTAACAAATTCATTAATACTGACTTTTGATGTCTAATGCTCATGACTAGCAACAAAATGTAATGAAATCCATAATGCAGTAGCATAATAAGGTGACCTGATGCTGTCTAGGTTTTTCTATTGAAAGGGACCATGTTGTTTAAAGCTGCTGCTTTTGTTCATTGCTTTTTTCACTCCAACTCTCACCTGTTCATTTCCCTAGACATCAAATTTGTCATTACTTGCTCTTTTTATATGAAATCTATCACAGGTATGCCTACACAGACACTTTCCTGTGAATATCCTACTGCTGAATTCAAGTTCATTATAGGTAATTGTTAAAGGTAGCTGTTTTTGTTTTGTTTTCAAAATTAGTTACATGTCTTTCACAATATGTCAAGAACAAGAAACAAGAGAAAAAATTAAAAAAAAAAGAATAAATTTCTGGGCATGAAAATGAAAATGTGGCATTAAATACAGTACTGCTTCCTCAGTTCTCATTAAGAAAAGCAGTCTTCTGCCCCTTCTAGGAGTTTCTAAAGAAAACAGAAGTAGAGACAACAGGAAATTGATGAAAAAATCCAACTGATGATCTCCAGAACTGGAGATAGAATAATTGCCTCAGTGAATAGAGGCAAATCTCCTCTGTATTTTGTCAAAACCATGATTCCAACCTTTCCTACTGGATTGGGATCTTAAGAAGCCTTCCCAGATAGAGAGAAGATAGAGATTTAGGGAGACTGGTGTAATTCTGGTGTGAGAAGTTAGATAAAATCAGCTGGCATCGAGAATGTTTCCTCATGTTCTATCCTGTCACCTGAGGAAAAAGAAGAAGAAAGAAAAAAAAAAAAGACTGACAATCTCTTCACTGCAACCTCATTTTAGTTAGCTGTAGAGGGTGATGAATCTGAGCTCATTTTCAGAGTCAGACTGAACAACCTCAGTTGCCTCAGACACTTCTCATAAATCTATTGCTTTTCTCTGTACGCGTTCAAGCAACTCAACAGCCTTCTTAGTAGAGAGGTGAACAAAACTGAGCACAGTATTCAGGGTGCACTCTCAGCACTTTCATGTACTAGAGGACAATCACTGCAGTTGTTCAGTATGTATTAAAAACAGAGAGAAAAAAAGAAAGAAAGAGAGAGAGAGAAAGAAAGACACCCTGGGGGTCCTGACGGACAGCAGGTGAACCATGAGCCAGCACTGTGTTTCTGTGGCGAGTGGCATCCTGGGATGTATTAAGAGGGGTGTGGTTAGTTGGTCAAGAGGTTCTCCTCCCACTCTACTATTCACTGGCAAGACAGAATCTGTGTCCAGTTCTGGGCCCCTCAGTTCAAGAAGGATAGGGAACTGCTTGAGAGAGTCCAGTAAAGAGCCTCAAAGAGAGTGGAGCCTCTCCGTTACAGGGAAATGCTGAGGGAGATAGATTTCTTCAGCTTGGAAAAGGAGAGAGATGATCTCATCAATGCTTACAAATGGAAGGAAGGAAGGAAGGAAGGAAGGAAGGAAGGAAGGAAG
>NW_024884833.1:2324685-2343027 GCF_019232065.1 Centrocercus urophasianus
AGGAAGGAAGGAAGGAAGGAAGGGAGGGAGGGAGGGAGGGAGGGAGGGAGGGAGGGAGGGAAGGAGGGAGGGAGGGAGGGAGGGAAATGTGTCCTTCAAATTATGGTTGTCTGTACCATGAAACATCTCCCTGACCACTCCCTAGAACAGGTGCAAAGCAGCAATTGCATAGTTGGCATTAATACAGTGCCTATGCCTTGTTTGTTATTTCAGCTCTATGCAGCATAATTATGTCAATGTTACAATTTTCTATGCTGATTTTCTATTTTCCAGAGAAACATTGCTTACAGTTTTTCTGCAGAGTTAGAAATAAATAAATAAATAAATAAATAAAGGACTAAGATTCTCAGCAAATAGAAACTGACCTTGCACTTCTGGCAGTTTGGTTCTATTGAGGACTGTGTCCCTGCAGAATAGATCAAGGTTAATTTTTTTTCTTTATCATTAGTGTGCTTTTCTATTTTAGCTGTGTGTACAGTGCAGCATTGAATGCCGAAGGCTTGGTAGCATTAACAGAAATGGAGATCAGTGGATTATGACTTCTAAATCTCTTGCAATATAAATTATTTTTCCCCTCTTTGACTCCTTTTTATCCATTTGCTCTGTTTTCTTAAGTTACTGTTTCTACTGTTCTCTTTCTTTTTAGTCAGGATGTAGTGAGAAATGCTTTCCCTTTCTTACTAGCATATGTGATGTGCCCAGAATACACAAGACCTGATAACTTATCTACAAAGATTATTTTGTGAATAGAGAGATGTCCAGCATGTATATCACAGCCAAGGAATGTTTAATACAAAATGATTTGCTTCATGGAGGGTATAATGGAAGAATGCCACAGATATGATCATTTGTTTTACTAATCAACAGGCATAGAAAGATAAAATAGCTTTGGCTAGGAGGGGGGACTTAGGGACTAGTTCAACCTCTTGTTCGTAACAAGTTGACCAGTTTGCTCAAGGCTTTGTCCAGCTAGGTCATGAAAACTTCTGAGAATAAAAATGATATAATGATATAATGGTATAATGATCATACTCTTCCTCAGTTTTGCTGTTCTGATGGAGAAATTTCTTCTTGTCTCCAGTTAGAGTCTCTTGTATATTATGCCACTTCCTCACTCTCCCAGCATGCACCATGTGCAGAACTTGCTCATATCTCCCTCACTTGTGCTGGAACAGCAGCTGGGTGGGCACCTTTATCCCAGCTGTGCTGGCACTAGTCCTGAAACCTTTACTCGTTGTTTAGGGGCTCCCATTCTACCACCTTGGTGGCATCCCAGCAGAGTCTTTCCTGTATTAGAGGGACAAGTGTGAATTAATATCCAGATTCATTCTAATCAGTAGGGTGTGAGAGTACATTCCCTCCCATTGATAACTTGGCTGTACCTTAATTCATCAAACTCTGAACACAGTTGTTCTTTGTTGCCAGGGTGCAGAGTGCTCTCTTCATATTATCATATTGTTGATGGTTATATTGGATGATCCTACTAAATGATCCAGGTCTTTTCCAACCTGCATGATTCTATGATTCTATGATTCTATGATTCTGTGATTCTATACTGGAGACACGATATCAGCGTCTTATTGTGGATGTCTTAATCACATTTTCCCACTGCTTCCACTTCCACACTTCCCATTTTTCTCTTCCCTAGGAAGAACGTAAATCAATCCTTGTGTTACAGTGAGCAATTTTAATCACTTGCCTGCAGTACTGTTGATGATACAATTTTCTTTCCATATATCAAGAAACACTGCATTACATCTACATCACAAGCTCCTTAATCCTTCTCTAGATATTAATTTCTAGTGATCTTTACACTGCTATATCAGTTGCACTATGCTATTTTACTTCACTGTTAATAAATAAATAAATAAATAAATCCATTTTTCCCATATAAAAATATAATAGGTATCTTGATTTTTTTTTTCAGTTACCTACTACTTGTAAATTTATATGCTAACTACTTCACTATTTAATGAAATATCATTTTTCATGATATGTTTATTCATTTGCCACTCAAAAGATTGATCAACACTAATAGGATTTGCTAAAGTGCTGAGAACAGCATGCAAAGTAACATTTTGAAATTAAAAAAAGAAAAAAAAAAGACCGAACAACCGCAATGACAAAACAACCACTAGCATTATACGAATTCAAATATTCTTTATAATAGGGAGTAAGGCCACTACTTCATGTTATCAATCTATCTATCTAAAAACGAGAGAGAAAAAAAAAAAAAAGAAATATTGATACAGAATTATCGTGCACCTTGAATATTTCTATACAGTATGAAAATATGATCTATGACTGTATTAAAAAAAAAAAAAAAAAAAAAAAAAAAAAAGCATGTGAAGTTTAAAACTGATTGTGGCAATCTGGAAGCCAAAATGTTCATTTCATAGGATCCATTTACTCCAGTGAGTGTTTTCTTATTAAAACAAGTATAAATTTTGCAAGGATACTCACATAGCTAGCATAATATCTAAGTTATATCACAGAAGTAATACTAAAATTTAGCTTGTCATGTTTAATCCTGTTATCTGGAAGATATCATTTTCCAGAACACGTTTTGAACAACCACTTAGAGCAAAATTTATCAATGTAAGTTCCAATGCTTCTTCTCTCCTGAAGATAGATGAAAAATCAACTTTACATTAGGTGTTTTTTCTTTTAGCTGCCTTTTAAAAAGTAAGACTGTATTCCTTTAAATGACAAGCCTTTAAAACTACAGAGAAATTCAGTTCTGTTTTTCTTTCCTTTTTATTTGTTTGACTCAAATACCTTACTGAACATTTTTATTTGTATAAATGCATCATTGCAGAACAGAACCTAATACTTCAAGGAACTTCTATTAATTATCCATAAGGGTTCTTCTGAAACAGGCAGTGAAATAAAGCAGTAAGATATCACAAACATTGTGAAGGAGTGATGTGAGTGAAAGAATTCTCAAGTAATAATTGAGAAGGTTAGTACCATAGAAGATATAAAAAAAATTAGTTTGGATAATGATATTGAAAAAATATTCCAAATGTGAGAATACAAGACATCAGTTTTGGAGATGAGCATGTGTTATTGCTTTACTATGTTATTTATTTTCCTAAATATTTTTAGTAGCCATAACATTTCGTTTTATACTTCAAATCAACTGAATCAATGAAAAAAATTACTCTGAACCAAATGTGTGAAAAAATTCTCAATGTTTGTTTTTCTCCAGCATTTGGGGGGTTTATTTTCAGAAAACTTTATAGCTGTTCAAAAGATGCAGCTGTGGTGAGTCTTGGAACATAAAGACAAGTAGAAAAAAATGTGATTCTATCAAATAATTACTGGAAACAAAGAAAGGCTAGTTATTAGATCCTTGTTCATCTAGCAATCCTTAGATTGTTGCTATGAAGACTTAAGGGTCCTGAAAGTTGTCAACAAGATTCAGAAAATTCATTTCTGTTGTCTTTCTTCAAGAAAAAGCATCACAGAAATTCTCTGGTGGATCTGAATTAAGTATATAGTGTTTTTACCATTATTTATCCAAGATGGTGGAATTACTCTCTTAAGTGCAAAATTTTAGCATGTCTTTAGTACACAGCACAGTGTACATGACTTAAGATGCTCTTGTCTTCCAGAATATAAGTATATATAAGGAGCTGTTGATGGATTTGCTTATTGATCATTAATACGTTTGATCACTTTCTTTGTTTTAATATTTTATTTTAAAAGGGAACATTTTTATTTGTTAAATCTTGATGTTTATCAAAGTGGTTGATGTTATCAGGATCTTAACAGATAATTATAAAAAACTCCAGGCATACAGTTTTAAAATGGATTCTTTTCCTTTATTCTGGTATAACGTAGATACAGATAAATATATCTAAGGTTGACATAAAAAAACAGACCAAACAAAATGCTACCAAGTTTAATGCAAAATATCTTTTTTAAAATTATTTTTATTACTTATTTCTACAGGCAGCTAAAATGTCTGGGTGTTCCTGTGTGTGCTTCTGTGAAGTATCCTGATAATCCAAAACTTGAGAGCTCTTTCTAAGGTCATCTAAGGTCTGTCTGGATTTTTGCTTTATTTTTCCTAATTATTGTCAATGCAAGGATATAATTAGACTGCTATTTTTAATTTCTGTAGTTCATGGAGAGATATTAGTACCTTTACTAGACAAATTATTATTAAAAAAAAAAAAAGATAGATATACAATTTCCAGCATTTTAATCAGTTTATTCAGGTCATTTGTCAGATGAGTTTGAGACATAATAGGTGATTCTTATCTGTACTTAAATATTCTAGGCTTTTTTTTGTTTGTTTTGTTTTTGTTGTCATTTTTCAGGTAGACAGGACTGCTTTTCTTTCAGCTTGCCTGTATTCATTTGAGCAGACTTTTTGCTTTTATTTACTTGTGCAAATAGCCATGAATAACCTGTATTGTTCATAGAACACTGCCGTCTTTGTAGCAGAAGTGGAAACAGATGGGTCAAAAAGACACAGAAAAACCATTGTGTTTCAGTGATTGGATATTCCCATGACAGTATTTTCAAGCAAGATAATGACTCTTTTAAGAGCATCAATGGAAAATTGTTGCTTCTGAAAATATTATCACTGTTTATTTCACATTTTTTTTGTTATATGAACACAAAATGAGTCATGAGCTTGAAACAACCCAACATGCTGATGCTTCCTAGCAAGAAAATAAAGAGATTTGAAGTGGTATGTTTTGAAAAGTGTGCTTTCTCTCTCTGCTGTACTGTGACAAAGAAGAGTCTACTGATGAATAAATACGTTGCTGAAACCACCTAAAGGAATTTTCACTGGTTATATTTGCTTTATCTCCTCAGTTTTGTGTATCCTATCGCAGCTCTCCTCTGCTCTTTTCTCTTCTCCTCACCAAACCCCTTCTCCACTCCACTCCATCTTCTCCACTCCTCCCCTCACTCCCCTTCCCTCCTTTCATCATACTTTCTCTAATTTCCTCCCCTCATTCTCCATATGATTATTCAAAAATGTAGAAATGTAATTTCTAATAAAATATTGAATTACTGGCATAAAAAAATGAACAAATATACAGAAAAAAACCCAATAGGTTTTCATTCACTTTGTTAATTCATTGATATTTTAAACATCTATATGATTAGACAAAATTTTTAAAATGTTTTCATACTTTTTTTTTCTTAGTATAACATATCCTGTTTATATTAATTATTTATAATATTTGTTTCACAAGACAATTTCTCTTTGGTGAATGATTAGTGCATCAAAACTCATGTTTTTATGGCTTAATACAGAAAATGCTTTATTATTTATTTATTATTATAACATGTAATAATATTATATATATTATAATATATTATTATATTTATAATTTTATTATAAAATTATAATATAATTACATAATATACTATATTATACATATAATATCATAATATTATAATTATACAATGATATAATGATTTTATTATTATTATTATTTTTATTATTATTACAAAGATAGAAAAATCTATGGCTGATGTCTAAACCAATGTGAAAAATATTCATATAATTAAGCACTGATGTACTCAAAATTATACCTTGCCGTTTTTAACTCAGCAAAATAGTTTATCAATATTGAAAATTAGATGAAAATCAGATACATCTTTCTGGGTTATATAAAATAGAGCTTCATTTCTTGAGTGAACAGAAGTTTTACTCCTTTACTCTTGAAGACTTGTAATGTTTTTTTAAGAATCATTTAAAAATTTCAATTTTTTAGAACTCTGAGGATTTGAAGATAATAGAAGAATGTCCTAACTCAGCTGATTGGTAATAGAATTATATATCAACATTATTAAGAAAACAAGATTTTTTTCATCATTGTAAAAGAAAAAAATATTTGCAAAACATTTTTAATTTAGAAAGACTCAAGAGATCTTTTATTTTCTTGAAAAAATAATATTCAAATACTAGCTAATTTTTATTTTCCTTAAAAACAAAACCAAATTTCATTCAAGGAAGAGATCAAATTTCATACTGATATTTAGAAATTAAATTCAGGTACTTAAATTAAATTTTGTATTCTACTTATTTTTTTGTATAAAATTGTTTAGAACAGTTCTGTTAGAATTTGAATTTTCAGTCATTACCCTGTTAAAGGAGATATTTTCCAAATATCTTACCCAGTACTGGATTAACAGTTTCTTAATTAATTTTTTGTTTAGCTGCCAACTGTCATCTCTAGCGAAGCTCTTTCAGAATTAATGTTGAGGTGATAGACTGTATATAAATGTTATAAAGCTAAAAATGTGAAAGATATCATAATTGTAACTGACATAGTCACATAATGATGATAGAGACTATCCTCTGCAGTGCAGTGCTTAGACAGCTTCAGCTAGAAGAGACTGTTCCAGAATTACATACAGAAAACTTCTGAGTATCTCCAAGAAGAGAAATTAGCTCTTGCCCACAACATCTGTGGGCAGTGTTTTCCAGTGGCATCCACTGTTTTAGATTGTGACTGCTGCTGCTTGTGTCACTGAACATTGCTGAAAGGAAACTAGTTATGTCTTCCTTACAGTCCTTCTTCAGATACTTGTACATAATGGTGTCTCAAGATGTCTCTGGAGTCTGTTCTCCAGATTGGAAAGCTGTAGCTCTCCCAGCCTTTCATTATCAGATTCTCTCTGCTCAGCTCCCTTCACCATTGTAGTGGATCCTCACTTGACTGTCTTTGGTAGTTCCATCTTGCGCTGAGGAGTCCAGAACTAGACACAGTTCTCCAGGTATGCTTCACTTGCTTCTGAGCAGAGAGGAAGTTTTCATGTAAACTTATTAAAGGTATATTCTGCCCCATCATCCAAACCATTAATGAAAATACTGAACAGGATTTAATTCAGTATTGACCTCTGGGCTAGTTACTGCTCTCTGTGAAGATTTTGTTCCACTCACTAACATTCTCTAAACCTGTCCGTTCAATCAGTTTGCAGTTCTTCTCACTTTCCACTCATCCAACACATATGCAATGGGTTGTCTATGAAGACGTCATGTGAGAGTGCCAAGAGCCTAACTTAGTCTGCCTACTAAAGTACAGGCAGACAGCATTCACTATTCTTCTCTTAGCAACAAACTACCTGCTATTTAATCATGTACATTTTTCAAGTTGATTAGGCATGATTTTCTCTAGGTGAATCCATGCTGATTACTATTATTTTTTTGTCTTTCATATGTCTGGAATTGGTTTGAAGGATTTGCTGCCTTATTATCTCACCAGGAATTGATATGAGGCCTGACTACCCTCTTTTGCCCTGAATCCTCTTATCTGCTGCTTTTGAACATTTTCTTTTCTCCAGTCTTCTGGCTCTCAGTCACCAGAATTTTCTAAAATTATTGGGAGTAGCATTGAAATAGCGTTAGACATAATGCAATTCCCTCAGAACTCATGGGTACGTCTTATCAGGCTCATGGAGTTATGATTGTTCAGTTTTATTAGGTTTTATTCAGCCTGATCATATTCCAACAGTATTTTGTTTTCCCTGTTCATGTTGTTTCCCATACTCTGAACAATCTGGTATTTCTAAAGCTCAGCATTGAAACAGACTGAAATAAAAGAAGGCATCTGATATATCAGTTTTTTTCCATGTGCCACCAGGTTCCTAACTCAGCAATGAAGCCACATATTACATGGTAATTCTTCTACTGGTAGCGTACTTAAGGTCCTTCTTATTGCATTTAACATATCTTCATAGATTATATTCTAGATGGGTTTTAAGTCTCCTATACGATGCAATGTGTGCTAGAAAATATCAGTTCATTTCTCACAAGTTACCTGACATTGTTTTTACCTTCCGTAAATACACTGCTTATGTAGGAATTTCATCAAGGCTTTTGCCCTGTTCATCTATGTAAGCCCTCTGTCATTTTCCCTAATTTTTACCACAGCCTTTGACTCACACATGCCCCAGTGAGCTCTTTCTTCTTTGTGACCACAGGGTACCTCTCCTCATTGGTTTATCTGTTACTTGGGAAGGATGTAATCATTGATAGATTCCAGGAAGATTCTAATTTTTTATGCCTTACTATGATGTCCTTCCAGCAGATATTGAGATAGATGAAGTTCTCATAAGGACTAGGGCAGGGTCCCATGAACCCTAGTTGCTCTTTCACATAAAGGTCAACTCCACCTCCCTGTCTTCCTGCCCTGTCTCTTCTTAGAAGACTATCTGCCTCCACTGTAGCATCCCCATCAAACTAGCCATCTCACAAAGATCACAGCTCTGTAACTCAGAGGTGTAATCTTTCTTTTCCATGATTCATGCACTAGTGTACAGGAACTTGAGAGGCATAGGGGCATGAGACTTTCCCAGAAAGTTCCTAGGAGCTAAAAATATACATATATCCTGTGGGATTTAACACAACATTTTAAATGTGAGTCATGACATACACAATATGTGTTAGGCAATTTTCACAGACACAAAGTAATTTTGTAGGTAGGAAGGGACCTCTGGTGGGTGGTTGTTTGGTGTATTACCCCTCTTCAAGCAGGGCCATGTGGCATCATTTGCCCAGGGCAATGTCCAGGACTTTAAAGATCTTTAAGGAGGGAGATTCCTCAGCTTCTCTTGGCAGCTTGTGCCAGTGCTCATTCACCTTCACAGTGAAAAATATTTCTAGATATTCAGAAAGAATCTCAAAGTATTTCAGTTTGTTTACATTTCCTCCTTTACTGTCACTGGGTGCTAATGAAAAGAGCCTGACTCCATTATCTTTGCACCCTCATTTCTTGTTTTTCTCTCTATACATTGATAGGGTTTCATTTGGAGCCTTCTCTTCTCTAGAATGAACATTCCCAGCTTTCTCAGCCGTACATCATAAGTCCCTTCACCATCTTCACAGTACTTCACTGTACTCTGTTAATTACATTAACAGTACAATACCCTTGTACTAAGAAACCCAGAACTGGAAGCTAACAGTAGTCTAGATACGGCTTCACCACTGCTGACCTGCTGGCAACACTCACGCTAGTGCAGCCCAAGAAGATGTTGTCCTTTCTTTGTAGCAGGGGGAATTTTCTGGTTCATGTTCAACTTGCACAGTGTGCTTTTCTTCAAACCTGTTCTCCATTTGGTCATTCACAGCAATGTATTTGCCATGTGTTGGACTTTGCACAACCTAAACTACATTAAGTTGCTGTCAAAATATTTATCTGACCTACTGAGATCCCTCTAGATAACAGCATTATTCTCTGGAATGCCAGTTGCTCCCCTGAAATTTTGTGTCACCCGCACAAGTACTGAAGGTTTGCTCTGCTTCATCATCCTGATCATTAAGATATTAAACAGGACGAGACTCAACATTGGCTTATGGCACACAGCTCTAATTATTGGCCTCCATTTAGAAGTTGTGCTGCTCATAATACCTCTGTGCATCCTGTTCAACAAATTTCCTCACTGTCTTCCTTTTCAGGCCATCAATCAATAGCTTGTCTATGAGGATCAAATTTGAGACAGTGTCAAAGGACTTATTTCAGAGCATGTACCATACCTACTGCTTTCTCAGTTTTTATTAAACCTGTTATTTTATTGTAAATATTCATCAAGATGATAAAGGTCTTTTGGTATCTTTTGAATTTACATTAATTACTTATGACTTTGTAATTTGTCATTCTGTTCATATTTTACTTTCAGAGAAACAAACAAACAGAAATACTATTAAGAATTCAATCAAAAAAGAGCTAACTTTTACTGCAGTGTTTCAGGCATGTACTGAGCAAAGTCAGTATGTTAACAGTTGTAGTGTATGTCCCAAAGGAATAATTTCTTTGTTACTAAAAACTGGGGGTTTTTTTATTCTTATTTTTTAGACATTGTTTTTTCTCTTTGATTTTCATGAGTCCAACAGCAATGCTATTTGCATAATAAACATTGTATTCATAATTAATTCTGTCACATTAAGGATTTCAGTGGAAAATGCACATTAGTTACTTTTTCTTACACACCAGCACTGAAGGCGAGGCTGTGGACACAGGCTAGGAATAGTCCTTACATACGCAATATTTTCTACCAGAGCTGTGCTTATGAGATGCACAACAGAACCTTATAAAGTGCAGAAAGAAAGGTTCCTGTCTGCTTGCATCTCACAGATAATATGTTATCTCTAAACACTTTTCAGGTTCTTTGCAAGGTAAGCTGTGATTGTGTACTGAAAGAAGTAGGACAGTCCTGTCTGATATTGTGCAAGCTGAGCTGGACACACAGCTGAAACTATATAAAATTTAACTTTAATATCTTTTTTTTTTTTTTTTTTTTTTTTCTTCCCAAAATAAATATTTCATAAGAAACAGGAACTGTTCCAGAAAAGTCAGTTTTTCATTGTAACCAGTTTGATAAGAAACAGGCTGGGGCAATATTTTTAACCAATGTTTTATGCTTAAGAAAAAGAGTTCTTGGGCCCCAAGGAAGAGACAGTTCAATATTTGGGTTTTTCTGCTATATTGCCAGAGAAACTAGCTCAGACTCATTCTAGAATTTAAACAGGAAAGCAGTAGAGACTTGGAATCAAATTTCTTAAAAATCAGGATTATGTAAAATCTAATGTGCTCAATGATGATGAAGTATTTCACTTGTTAGGGAACGAGTCTTTCTTGAGCTATTTATTTTCCAGTTTAAGTTATCATTTACATATGAAAGTTTGCTATATAACATAAGGTTTATGCTAACGTAAAGGGTATATAAAATGAAACAAGACTGTTTCTGCAGCATAACTGCCCCAGTTACATGTATCCAAGTCATTTGCGCTCCAGACTGTCCTATGTAACTTATTCCATGCATGAAAACTTCTGGACTGATAAGATTTATTGGTTCAGCTGCAACTGTTGTGCTATGCAACTATGTAAAGCCTGAACAACTCAATGCAGAAACTCAGAAAGTTTCAGTCAGGAAGATATGGATCTGGAAAAGCCACAGAAATTCAACAGATCTATCACTAAACTCATACTCCTACTACATACACCACTTCATTTGACATAGTAGAGAACCCTCCCCTGTATTTTTTTTTCCTTCAAATTATTGTTATTACTGTTTTAGGACATTAGGTCCTGCTGCCATTCAACCAAGAAAGATTACTACATAAAGTAGGACAAGGGAAAATGGTTTTAATCTAAGATGGGGGAGATTTAGGTTAGATACCAGGAGGAAGTTTTTCACACAGAGTGTGGTGACACACTGGAACAGGTTGCCCAAGGAGGTTGTGGATGCTCCATCCCTGGAGGCATTCAAGGCAAGGCTGGATGTGGCTCCAGGCAGCCTGGTCTGGCAACCCTGCACAGAGCAGGGGGGTTGGAGCTACATGATCTTTGACACCCTTTTCAATCCAGGCCATTCTATAATAAAATCAGAAACAAATCTAATATAATCCTCTTTTTGTCTCCTGTGATACGTGGAACATTCAAGTTACAAAGATACCTTAATCTATTTTTCAGTTTATGGCGTTTGTCATTCTTGTCAAGTTATAAGAGATATCTGCAGTCATGTTTAGTGTATGTAAAATGAGACTTTGCATAGCTTGATTGCTGTGATGGCAGTAAGATAATTTCCAAGGCTTGAGAATTTTGAAAATGTTTTGACAAGCAGAAATGAAAGCTTTCAAGCCAGTTCCACTTCCAAGAAAAGTGTCACAACTTTTTTTGATGCGAATTCATAATCACAAATTTCTTCAAATCAGGGAAATTAGCATTTCTGATTTATTTTTCATTACAAAGAACTGTCAGGTTTTTAAAATGCTATGCTTTAGTTCTATATTCACTTGAATAATAAATACAGTAAAGAGTTTATGTCCAGATATTGCTGCACTTTATAACAGGAAGTGGTAATAACATTTCTGAACACACTGTTACTTGCTTTATTTACCATGCAAATAAGCAACATATCACACAAAATCTGAGCTAGTGTGATTTTCACAAGGTATTAACCTCAATTAAGTGAATGTGGTTTACTGCGAATAAATTCTTCCTCTTGCAATATTAGTGATTCATGACTGTATGGATGATACCATGTTCTTTGAGTTCTGTGACCTCTGATGCACCTTTGAGAGCCTGAGCATATTTGCACTGGATGGCACATGTGTAAGCAAGTAGGGCAATAGTGTTCTGGGCAGAAAGCTGGCTAGACTGATAAGCAGAGCTTTAAACTAGATTTGATGGAGGAAGGGGGTGTAATTCCAAGTGACAGGGAAGAACAGGGAAGAGTCAGGGAGCAGTGTTGTTTTAGGGAAATAGCAGAAAAATACGTTAGAATCCCAAAGGATTAGGGAAGGCTCTTCTAAGAAGGTAATGCATCTGGTTGCCCAGGTGAAGTGCCTCTATACCAATGTGTGCAACACAAAAAATAAGCAGAAGGAGATGGAAACCATGCAATCAGACAACTATGACCTAATTGCTATCATGGAAATGTGGTGGGATGAATCACACTACTAGAATACTGCAGTTAAGAGCTGTATGTTTTTTAGAAGAGATAGGCAGTGAAGAAGGTTGTGTGTAGTGTTGTCATCTGTGTTAAACTGATAGATTGCAATGAGCTACCTCTAAAATACAACCATCATCAGATTGAAAACTTGTGGGTAAAAATTAGAGACCACATCAACAAATGACATCTGGTAACTGGGATCTACTACAGGCCATCTGACGAAGAGGAACTTCTTTCTTTCCCTACAAGTAGCACTGGCTCTCACAAGCTCTCATCCTGATGGGGAGTCTCAGCCACGTAAGCGTCTTGTAGGAAATTGGCACGTTGAGCTGTGAGCAATCCCAGGGACTCCTGGAGTCCATTGAGGACAACTTCCTGGTCCAGATATCAGACAAAAAGACTAGAGGAGAAGTATCACTAGACCTAGTTCTCACCAGTCCAGTGAGGATCATTACAGATGTTAAGAATGGAGACAGTCCGGGTTGCAACAACCATACCCTGGTCAAGTCTGTCATCCTGAAGAATATGTGCCTGGCAAAAAAAGCAAAGTCAGAACTCTCAACTTCAGAAGAGAAAACTTCCATCTGTTTAAGGAATTAGTGGGAGACAACTCCTGGTAGACTATACTTAGAGACAAAGGAACTGAACAGATATGGCAACCTTTTAAGAACACCATTCTGAGAGCACATTCCCCTGCATAAGAAATCAAGTAGAGGAGGCAGGAAACCAGCATGGTTGAGCAATGAATTGCTGGTAAGATTGAGGGATAGGAAGGAAATGTACAGGCAGCAGGAGCAGAGACATATGGCCTGAATACAGGGATGCTATGCAGACATGTAGAAATGGGATCAGGATATCCAAGGCACTGAACTTGGAAAGAGGTGCAAAAACAAGAAAGAATTCTACACAAACACTGATCAGAAGAGACAGACCATGAGTGGGTACACCTTCTGATAAATGAGAAGCGAGAGCTGGCAACAAGAAGCATGGAGAAGCCTGTGGTTCTAAACAAGCTCTTTGTTTCACATCTGTGCCTAGGAAGCTCATGTATCAGATCCTCTTGGAAGCTATGTTAAAGCACACAGAAGGCAAGTATGTGTGATCCAACACAGACAACATAGCTTTACTAAAGGCAGATTGTTCCTACCTATTCTGGTAAACTCCTATGATGGAGTGACAGCATCAGTGAACAATAATGCTCTCTACCTGGACTTCCACATGGACTCATGCCACAGCCCTATCTCTAAATTGAAGACAAATGTGCAGGTAATATGTAGATGGGAGAGTATTCTGTAATAGAGTCATCATATGACCCAGGGACCATGAAAATTTGGGAATTGGAAACAGGATGATCTTTGAGGTCCTTTTCAAACCAGGCCATTCTATGATTCTATGATTCTATAATTCTATGATTCTATGATTTACGATTTATGATTCTATGATTCTGTGATTATATTCTAACAAGCAATGGAAATTTTCTAAATTGGGGAAAAACAGATAAAGGTCAGAACAAGACTCTGTGATGAACCTGATGATGGAAAAATGGAGAGAAAGTAAGTAGTCAAAGGACACCGCATACGCCCAGAGGGACATTAATATGTATTAATGACTCTTGAAAAGAATGAATATGTATGCTAATGTACTGCATATGTATGTCTTAACTGTTTCAGTGTAGAATCTGAACTCTGAGAGACCACACATGTTTTGTCAAGTCGGCTGGTACGCATCATGAAGAATGAAGGAATGCTGCTTTCCAGCATCACATGAGAGTTAGAGTTTCATTCCCGAATTTCAGATGACAGAGGAATAATATATTGCTTCCTGAGTCCAGTCTCAGTATATATGATAACAAATATTTTAGAGATGAGAGGTATAGTCTTATCAATAAGAAATTCTAGGATAGATTAAGTGTAGGAAAATAGAATCTCCTGATTTCTTAAAGTATGTAATAACAAGCTCACTTTACACAGACATATTAGCAAAATGTTGTAAATTACTACAAAATTTGCAGAGATTTCTTCTGGAGAAATCTACTATACAGCTACATTTTCAGAATTATACAAAATTCTGCCAGCTCTATCAGGACTATTTCTATCAGACAATTTCTGTCAGAAAGTAATCTCTAAAAACTGCACAAAATATACTTATTGGTTATAGAGAAACTTCAGTACTTCAGAATTAAGAATGAGGAAAAAGAAATGTAAGAAAGAGAAAGCATAAATATCAGAGAAACTGAGTAATAATGCCAAATCAAATAGAACTTGGCTATATACTGTTTTGGAGACTATATATATAAAAAAAAACAGACCCTAATTTTGCATAACTATAGCGGGAACAATTCAATCATATAGGAATTAAAACCCCAAATTTCAAAGCTTCTGTTTCTGTGCTTAGATATTCATTATTTTCTGGCCACAATGAAGGAAAAATTACTTGCATGGAGAAAGTTGACACTGCTTCAGAGCATTAATATCTGCAAATAAGGGTGTGTGTGTGTGTCAGATGCAGGTAAGGAATGAATCGTCTCCAATCAAAATATTTTGTAGACATTTTTACATTAGAAATCACTTATTTGGAGCTGTTTGTTTTTGAATGGGACAAAAATAGTTTGGGGGATGTCCTCCCTTCTCTGTCAGGACTTACGGCGAGGAAGGTCAGAAGCTTTCACAAAAAAGACAACAAATTCTTCAACCCATGACCTACTACACATGCACAACAGGGGAGAGTCTGCATGCTTTGGGGTATAATGAATATGTATCAGAATTCTTGGAAACTACTGATTGTGTATTAGTTCATCCTATATCTGTAGCACGATTTTTCCAGACGGTGTGCAAGATCAGAGGAATTATCCCCCTTGCACCAGGGCTTTTGCGCAATTGCCAGTAAAGCATACCTTCTCTATATCCTTACAGGCTATAGAGTTTAATTTTCCACACATCAATGTAGTACTGTAGAAGAGGAGACATGTTTTAAGTCTGGTCTCCTCTAACAAGTCAAAAGAAACAGCAACAGAATGCCTTGAATGTGACAGACAGCATCATTCCCTGTTGTCTTTCTTATCTGCGTGTGCAGAAACTTATGGATTGTCCTCGTGTTCCCCAACAATATTTGGGACAGAAGTGCTCGGAGGAAGTAAACGACTCCCCCAAGGACTAACAGTGGAACAACAGCGGGCCATCAAGGCGCTAGAAGGCTAGATGACATTGAAGACACCAAAAAGGGCTGTGTTTGTTGGGCAATCATTGGGGGTGGGTAGGATAATGAATTTGGGAATGTAATGAGTATGTAATACTTGCAAAAATATAACCTATTCATGAACAATCAACTGGTGGAGCATACTTGGACAGTTATCTCAATGCTACCCCAGCACTGCCAATAAAGAATACCTGACCTAAGGGTAAAAAACTTCACTGTTAAATTTCTACTCACTGATTTCTTTAACTCATTCCCCATTTTTTATCCCTTCTCTTTTTTTTTTACTCTTTTGGTCTTTGTAGTATTTGTTGCTTAATATTGTCTTTGCTGTAACAATTATTGATCTCTATTAGTAAATTGGTCAGTTTTACCTTCAAGAAAAGTACTAGTTGTTATTAATAAAGCTCTTAATAAATTGGTTTGTATTATTCCTGAGACTTGCATGACTCAATTGCAGTAGTGACAGTTGCTGACTAGGGGAGGCGTATCTCAGGAGATAGAAAAAGATTTGCTTTCCTCAAAACCCACTGAGTGGGATGAGACAGTGTGTACTACTATGACCAAGGTTGGAAAAGATCTACAAGATCATCCAGTCCAAATTATAATCAAGCAAGAAGTGCTATTAATTTCAAGCTCTACTTTAAAAAGTTAGAATTCGTCTTGAGGTTATAGTAAAACCCAGACCTACTGACCATTGCTGACACTGAATTCAATTCTTCAGATCCTTGCACCAATCCTAAACACTACTGAGCATGTAGGTCACACTTCAAGCACTATTATCCTCATCCCTGCAGTATATCCTCCTATGACCCACTTACCCATACATGTTTGGAACATTCATCAACATAAAATTCAGCTTCAAAGTTCTATTTTCCAACTTTCAGTGTGCGTGTGTTCTCACCTGGAGGTAGGTGAAGATTTCTTCGAATTGGACATAGAATTCTGCCTAGATATGTTTAAGGTTGACCTATTTTTCTGTATTGATTTCAGCTATGACTGAAGTGCATTTGATGCTTTTGAGGGCTTGGTTTTAGCAACTGAGTGTCATGCCTAGAAATAAGTTTGGTGCTGGAGTGTGTCAAACCAGATGTTTCATGCATTGTGAGTATGTGACTCCCTATTACAAGTATTTGGATGTAGAGAAATGTTAGGCTCTGTTGTGCTTCTCCTGCTTGATGTCTGAAATATTGATTCATCTCACAATTAATGCCACAAAAACTATACTTCAATTATGAAATATGTTTTATTAAAAATCTGCAGAGAAAAATGTTGCTGAATCAACTCATGTAACTTAAGCTCAG
The DNA here is from genome assembly GCF_019232065.1 of Centrocercus urophasianus. NCBI lineage: Eukaryota > Metazoa > Chordata > Aves > Galliformes > Phasianidae > Centrocercus > Centrocercus urophasianus. The sequence continues at coordinate 2,341,608 of NW_024884833.1, forward strand.
AATAAAAAATCCATCTTCAGATACCAACAACGCTTGAATTTTTTTTGGTTCTCAATTTAATAAAATCTCTTAAGGGATTTCTCATAATAATTTTTATACAAAAAATGAAAACACCCCAGTCTTAACAGTAATTCACATGTAGATAAGGTAGGTAAATGACAATTAGAGAACAATCAGGTTATTACTTGGGTATCAGGCAACAGATGTCATGCAACTTCTCTACTAGAAATATATATTTCTTAAAGTCATAAAGTTTTATTTTTGAAAACAATATAAATTAGATTATTTTTGACATACATAATGAAGGTGCTCAAAATAGAAATTCCATCATAATTTACTTCTATCTTTCTTAGGTTGCAGTAATGGAAATAGAATCAATAGAATATGCTATTATAAGAAAAAGTCCAATAATATTTCTCCACTAATAGATGTCTAAGTAAGTGTTTACAAACAAAAATCTGAGAACTCAATACCTGAAATTACTGTCACATTTTCCAGTAATTTATGACAAATTTTGTGCGTCTAAATTCATCTGAAATGACACCAAGTTGTAAAGCAATATAAGTCAATATAACCACTTCTTTATGTACCTCACAGCTATTATTTATGAGAATATGTCAAGAGGATTTAAACAACTGTGGTGTCTTTCCCAACTTATATGGCTAGTTTTCGCTAAGAGAAAGGACCTTCAGATATTCATCTGGAAATCTGCTATAATCTTTTAATATGTGTTACAGCCTACATTGTTGCATTTGATGAAATTTTCCTTAAGAAAGGAAAATAAAAACATACTATAAAAAGCAACAACAATAAAATTAAATTCAGAAAAAAAGCAATGTTTGCCTAGAATTATAGTTTTTTACTAGTATTTCCAGCAGTACAACATTTTTGTTAAGTATAAATGATACTAATGTTTATTTAGAAGCATTTTCACAAAACAGAACTATTATTTGACTTTTTTTTTTTTTTCTTGTTTGACTGTTTTTGTAAGAGTCTAGCATTAATGAATAGAAAATACAAAAATCAATTACGTACCTAGTAAACTTAACTGACCTATGAGTGGCTTCTCTCAATGACAACAAATTTCCCAGGACAATCCAAAAGTCTGTTTTTCATACAGAGCTCCCTTTCATAGAATCATAGAATCATAGAATAGCCTGTATCAAAAAGGACCTTAAAAATCATCTAGTTTCAACCCCTGCTGCTGTGGGTAGGGTCACCCACCACTAGACCAGGCTGTCCAGAGCCACATCCAGCCTGGCCTTGAATGCCTCCAGGGATGGGGCATCCACAACCTCCTTGGGCAACCTCTTCCAGTGTGTCACCACCTCTGTGTGAAAAACATCCTCTTAATCATAGAATCATAGAATCATAGAATCATAGAATCATAGAATCATAGAATCATAGAATCATAGAATCA
>NW_024884833.1:2343127-2374905 GCF_019232065.1 Centrocercus urophasianus
AGAATCATAGAATCACCAAGGTTGGAAAAGACCTAAAAGATCATCCAGTCCAACCGTCCACCTATTCCCAATAGCTCCCACTAAACCATGTCCCTCAACACAACATCCAGTCTTTCCTTGAACACCCCCGGGGTCGGTGACTCCACCACCTCCCTTGGCAGTCCATTCCAGACTGGCTAAATTTAATAACCTAAATTTCCCCTTAGTTTAAAACCACTCCCCCTTGTCCTATTACTATCCACCCTTGTAAAAAGTTGTTTACCCTTCCTGTTTTTATGCTCCTTTCAAGAACTGGAAGGTGACAATGAGGTCTCCGTGGTGCCTTTTCTTCATGCTAATCAAACCCAGTTCCCTTCGCCTTTCTTCACAGGAGAGGCACTCAGCACTCTGATCATCTTAGGGGCTCTCCTCTGGACCCATTCCAAGAGCTCTGCCTCCTTCTTATGCTGGGGGCCCCAGATCTGGCTGCAGTACTCCAGATGGAGCCTCACAAGAGCTGAGTAGAAGGGAACAATCACCTCTCTCCCCTTGCTGATCTCCCTGTTGCCATTTTTTTTAATGCAGCCCAGGATACAGTTGGCATTCTGGGCTGCAAGCACCCACTGCTGGCTCATGTCCAACTTACTGTTCACCAGGACCCCCAAGTCCTTCTCAACAGGGCTGCTCTCAAGGAGTTCTCCCAGTCTACATAAATACTTGGGACTGCCCCTGCCAAGTGGAACACTTTGCTGAATCTCATTGGGTTTACATGGACTCATTTCTCCAGCCTGCCCTGGTCGCTCTAGATGGCTTCCCTTCCTTCCAATGTATCATCTTCACCACTCAGCTTGGTGTCACCTGCCAACTTGCTGAGGGTGCACTTGCTTCAGTCATCTATGTTATAGATAAAAATGTTGAGGAACACCAGTTCCAAGACTGACCCATGGAGGACACCACTTTTGATCGGCCTCCCCTCAGACATAGAACCACTGATCACAACACTTTGGCTGCAACCAACCAACCAATTCTTCATCCATCGAACAGCCCATAGGAAACATGCTGAAACATTAATGAAGATGATGACATTTTCTTTATTTGGAACAGGAGGGTCAGAAAATGAAAAATGTGTGATTGTTGTTACAAATAAGTTTGTTGCATTCCATACTTCTCCATAAACTGTGTATTTCTATTCGTCAAAATGTGAGTAATTTCAGCTACAGAATATTAGCCACTGACCTGCAGGAAAGAAATTGTTTTAAATAATGTTTTACTCTGAAATGTTTTTCTCCAATCCACCAGAAGATAATTGAAGGAACAGAAAGAATAAGTCCAACTACTTTTATGAAAACACTCCATCTCTGTTCACGTGGACAAGAATATTTTGATGATTACTTATGAACAAATAATTAAACAGACCTCATATTGGGTGGGTATTTTTCTTTGTATGAAATCCAGTCAGTCAACATCTCACTTAAGTCATACTGTATCAGACAAAATAACAATCTGTGTTTAGATTTCATTTTGCGAACCACTGTACTTGTCAAGTAGAAGCTTGTCTTCATTGTCTTTTCTTTTTCTGTGTAATTTAAATGATTTTCAACAAAAAATTAATTTAAAATATTTCAGCTGGCTTTATTAGGTAATATTTATTACTCTGTTAAGCAGTGTAAAATTTAGCTATATACTCTTCACAGTGTAATTTCTCATAAATTATTGTTGGGGTCTGCTCGTGTGGATGAAGTTGTGAAAACTCAAAAGTTTCCAGGGTATCCCACTGCCATTTTCTAGAGAGTTTTTTTTTTCTTCTTTTTTCTTTCTTTTTTTTTTTTTTTTTTTTTTTTCCTGTAAAATAAGGGCAAGAACTGAAAGATCAGACCTAACACAATAATATGTACCTAAAGTAAAAAAAAAAAAAATCCCACTGTTAATTATGATAAAAATCACACATGTTTTTAAGACCCTTATAACTAATCTAACCTCTAAAAGCACTGTTGTTTTATCTTTTCAAGATCACATTTTAATAGAGACACTCTCTGATAAATGTGCAGCTGAAGCAAAAGACACATGAAAGGGCACAATATGCTTACCTTTTATGACTACAACTACTGATTTAATGACATTACTTACAAAAATAAAATGAACAGGACTGCACTTTCTATATGTAAGTGCTGAGTATTTATTTTTTTTTAAACTAGAATTGGCTTAAGATGGCGTATAACAATAGCATATATTTGTGTATATATATATATTTATGTATGTATATTCAAAGAAACAAGTACTGACCTACTATATGCACTATTGTTAATCTATTTTAGGCACCTTCTGTGCATCTACATTTTTTAAAGCAGGATAGAAATATTTTTTTCTATCGTGCTTAAGAAGAAAAAAGGGGTCTGACTGCTTTCTGTTTGTCTACAAGCATGTTTCACTGGGTAAAACTTCAAAGTCTAACCATTCACAGCTTGCCTTTTGGCTTGTGGCAAGGACATGACTTATGACAAACTCTTATATTATCAGTTATTTATTTTCCTTTTTTAAAAATTTTGTTTTGCATATTATTATACCAATCACAAGAACAAATGCTGTAAAAGATAAGATTAGAAGTTCATTCTCTCGCAAGTTCAGAGATCCTCGAATGAGGTTTATATATCAATTTCATGCAAATATGTACTAAACAAAACCAGAATGGTGATATTTTGTTAGCTCATAATGTTAAAATGTTTCTTCTAAAAATTTGCACACATCAAAATTATTTACTGTGAAGAAATGTTGTTCTGAAGAATACATCTTTATCAAGTATCAAAAATTAATTTCATCAAAAATTAAATAATCCAGTATTATGGCAGTTTGCTTCATATTATCAGAGCTGCTCTGAAAATAATGCCTGTGGTTTTATTATATTGGCACACAACATCAGAAGATGTTGGTGAGATAGCAATAGAAATTGAACTTTTCCACAAATATGCTGCTGAATTTTATTGCTGTGCAACAGATAGTAGCAGAGGGGCAGTCTAAAAAATGGCGTCTAACACAGAAGTGCATATGAAGCAAAGATATGTAATTGAATTTTTCTCTGCAAAAAAAAAAAAAGGCGCACATTGATATTCATTGGAACTAGCTGAAAGTTTATGGAGATCAAACAGTGAGACAGTGAATAGTACATTTCAGAAATGGTGACAATGACTTGAAAGAGCCAAGCCACATTCTGGACAGCAATGCCGATTTTTATGAGTACAGCAGGCAGGCTTTTGCTCATGTGCATAGCTAACACTGTTGTAGTGTTGAAGAACAGCGTTTTGTACTGTTACTGTGCTTTTTGTATCTGTTCCAGTTTTCCATGCCTGCATAAACATGTCACTGAATGAAGGAAATAAAGCTTTTTAGATAGCAATCTGTACACGCTAAAATCCAACCTATTAAATGCAGTTTTAAGACAAAGGCAGCTGAAGTCAAAGGAAGTCCACATGTAATATGGCTACAGAATGGAGGAAGAGGAGATCAAATAACGGCAGCAGGTAATCACATTAAGTTTAGATGCTGATGAATTTCTTAGCAACTAACACCAAGCCTAGAGGTAAGTAGCATCATAGAAATCAATGGGCCCACTCTGGATTCATCCTAGCATGCTAAGAGAAGTTGCTGACAATGTTGGAAAGTCAGAGTCTACAATATTTGAAAAGCCTTGCCAGAAAAGGGCAAATGTCACATGGGCTCAGAAGAGGACTCCAAACTACCGGTTCATTAGTTTTACTTCAGTGTGTAGGAAAGTAACATAATGCCTCCTGAGAACTGTTATGGACCAAATGATGCAGGTGGTTAGGAAAAGACTGCATAAATTTACACATGCAAATAATGTCTCATTTACCAGATCATGCAATAATCCTGCAATAAAATAACTTTTTTTTTTTTTTTTTCCTAGATTAGGAGAGCAGTGGATATTGTTTACCTGTAATTTAGCAAAATTTTCAACTGGCAAGGTCTACAAGAAGTGTAAAAAAGTAGTGAAAAGACTGCGCTGGTAGGGTGACTGATGGCTTTTACTCAGGCTGGCAATTTGCCACAATTGGAGTTCTCCAGTGACTGGTACTGGACACTATACTATTTGTTATTTTCACAAGAAATCAAGACAATCGGAGCAAAAGTACCCTTATCTAGTTTGCTTATGACATTTGTCTGGCTGGCATGGCAGACATGTCAGAAAGACACCTGGACACACTGGAAGAGTGGTCAAGCAAGAATTTATGAACTTCAAAAAAGACAGGATGATTATTCATTTGGGATTACGTAAAAAATGAGCCTGTAATAGACTAAGGTCTGTGTGACTGGGGAGCTGCCTTGATAAAAGGTAACTGGGGGTCCTTGTGGACAACAAGTTGAACATGATCAGCAGTGCACTGCTACAGCAGTGAGGATAAACCAGATCCCCTGCTGCAATCTGCAGGGGCATTATCAGCAACAACAGCGCTGTGGTCACCCAGTTCCATTCAGCAATGTTCAGATTGCACATGGAGTGCTGCATCCATCTCTGGCCCCAGCAATTCAAAGAGAACATGAGGCAGATTGGAAGGGTCCAACAGCAGGTCATAAATCTCTATGAGGCTATCAAGAGGCCAGAAAAACTGTCCAGTGCGGAAAGACTGAAGGAGTTATGTCTTTTCACTATAGTGAAGGGAAGTCTTAGGGCAAAACTTGTCACAGTATTCCAGTACTGAGAGGATGGTCCATGATCATCATAGAACCTCTCCTCAGGGTTTTCAGGATGCAATTGAATTGCTAGATTATCTACTCTAAGAGCCCTTTTTTCCACATAAGATTTGACTGGATTTGTCCCTCCCAGCCTAGGCTGACTACGATTCTATTATTCTATGATTCTAAGATAAACTTTCAGACAGTATTCAGGATGACATTATGAATAAGATTTCAGAAAGCATGTAAATCAAAATCAAGGTAGCAGATTTAATCTGATAAATTGAAAAAAAAAAAAATGAGGTAAGTGGACAAATACAGAGAACATGTTTTTTTATAAAATATTTGAAAATCCATACTTATAAAAACCAAAGCATATTAAAATTAGGAGAAATAGAGAAAGGAAGAAAACAAATTTTCAGGATTATTTGTAAAATTCACTTTTGATAAATATCATTAGGAAAAGTTCTGGCTGTTCTTCACTCATATTTATATATGTTACTAGTCAGAGATAAATAAAACATTATGAAACTTAGATGAATATTAGAAAATAATTAAGAGCATTGAAAATAGTTAAAGGAATATAGTTAATTTTCATAAAGATAATTAATTTGCATAAAAATGCAAGCAAAATGAGCATACAAAAACTTTGGAAGGCAATGTGTCAGAATGAAAAAAATAGTACTACAATAATACGTTAAATAGAAAAACAACAGCATAGCTGGATATACTGCTATAAAAAGACATGAAAAACAAGTTTGAACTAATGTGCAAACATCAAACATTTGGGTTGAGAACTGGCTGACTGGCAGAGCACAGAGGGTTGTTGGTGGTGGTGCAGAGTCCGGTTGGAGGCCTGTAACCAGCGGTTACTCAGGGGTCTGTGCTGGGTCCGGTCTTGTTCAACATCTTCATCAGTGACCTTGATGAGGGGACAATGGCCACCCTCAGCAAGTTTGCTGATGATACAAAGTTGGGAGGATTGGCTGACACGCCTGAAGGCTGTGCTGCCATTCAGCAAGACCTGGACAGACTGGAGAGCTGGGCAAAGAAAAACCGGATGAGGTTTAACAAAAGCAAGTGTAGAGTCTTGCATCTGGGGAGGAATAATTCCATGCACCAGTACAGGTTGGGGGATGAGCTGCTGGAGGGGAGCTCTGTGGAAAGGGACCTGGGTGTCCTGGTGGATGACAGGTTGGCCATGAGCCAGCAGTGTGCCCTTGTGTACAAAAAGGCCAATGGCATCCTGGGGTGCATTAAAAAGAGCGTGGCCAGCAGGTCGAGGGAGGTGATCCTCCCCCTCTACTCTGCCCTGGTAAGACCTCATCTGGAGTACTGCGTCCAGTTCTGGGCTCCCCAGGACAAAAAAGACAAGGATCTCTTGGAAAGAGTCCAGCGGAGGGCCACAAAGATGGTGAAGGGCCTGGAGCATCCATCTCTCCTATGAAGAAAGGCTGAGTGAACTGGGTCTGTTCAGCCTTGAGAAAAGAAGACTGAGAGGGGAACTTGAATTTCAGAATGACCTATCTCCACTGATGATATGAGAAGCCTAGATTCATAACCTATCTGTCTGTATAACAGTCCGAAAAAGGAGTAAGTGTCTCACTTTATATTATATACCTCTGTTCTTCTGACTGTGTTGAATCCATCTAAGGAACCAATCCAGATAGAAAATTTACATAATTTAAAAAAGAGAAAAAATTCCTTTGGTGACAGTGCTGTCAAAATTAAACTGCAGACTGGCTGCTGTGTTCATTTTTTTCTTGCAATAAGGACATATCTGGAGCCTACTTTTCAGAGTAACATCATGTGGAAGGTACCCAGACTACACTTGTTATTGTCGCTCAACTCATTATTACCTAGACTATTTGAGACATTTGTTTCAGAAAGAGTACTTTTGATTGAAAGAAAAATGCTAGTTTAGACTTGTTCTTCAATACATTTTTTTTAGAGTTGAGATGATATCCTGCATATAGAAGGAAAAAGGAAAAAAGAAAAGAAAAAAAATCTAAAAACTTCTACAGTTACTTTGAGTTACTATCGGTTACTTATTGATATTACTAAATATGTTATTTCAGGATGATAAAACATTTAATTATTTTTTAAAAGATTGTATATTTCCATGTCTAAAGAACATCATTATACTTTAAAATATAAAAATACGGATTGAATTATACAACTAATTCATGTTTGTGTCAGAAAATAATATTTCTCTTGACTTCTAGGTTTGTGTTTTCACAAAATTGAGAAATGAATTTCTGGAATGTTTTATTTATGAAAATGTCTTGTTTTCATTGAAGGAAAAGAAAAAAAAAAAAAAAAAAAGAAAGGAAGAAAGGAAAAGGCAAAAAAAAAGAAAAAGAAAAGCCAACCATGTCCTGGGCTACATCAAAAGAAGCATGGCCAGCAGGATGAGGGACCTGATCCTGCCCTTCTACTCTGTGCTGGCAAGGCCTCATTTGGATACTGTGTGCACATGTGAAGTCATCAGCGTGGGAAGGACATAGGCCTGTTCGAACACATACTAAGGAGGGCCACAAAAAATAATCCAAGAGATGGAACACCTCTGCTATGAGGACAGGCTGAACGAGTAGGGACTATTCAACCTGGAGAAGAGAAGACTCCACGATGATCTGATAGCAGGCTGAAGTATCTGAAATGGTATTGCAGGAAAGTAGATGACAGACTCTTTAGCAATCTGCTGTGACAGGCAAAGGGATATGATTTAAAAATTTAAGAGGGTGGATTTAGGTTAGATGCAAGGAATAAGTCTTTTACAGTGAGGGTGGTGAGACACTGGAACATGTTGCCCAGAGATGTAGCGGATGCCTCATCCCTGGAGATTTTCAAGGCCGGGCTGGACCTTGTTCTGAACATCATACCATGTATGTCCTTGTTCAATGCAGGGGAGTTGGACTAGATGAGCTTTCAATGTCCCTTCCAACTCTAAGTGTTCTATGAATCTATGATTCTAAAAAGAAAACGGAAGAGAAAGATAAAGAGGAAGAAGAAAAGGAAGAGGAAAAAGAACCACAGACATACACAGAACTAAGTAGATTGAAATCCATCTGGAGAATGAAGTAACATTCTGAGTTAGTCACCATGCCTATATATTTTTCTGATTCTTAATATTCCTATCAGTTCAGTACATCAGTTCAATTTTCTAGGTAAATTCTTAAAAGCCTAACTTGGGCAGTCAGCAAAAAAACAAAATGAAAAAGGAAGCTTGTACTAAAACTGCTTAATCAGCTGCTTCTGCTAAAGATCTTTTTTGTTTCACCTTTCAACATTAGTAATATTCCACACCATAACATAAAAACATCATATTTCACCTGAAAAAGGCAGAATGAACTTTGAGAATAAATTTCTTTCCTGTCTTAGGGCATCAATTGCCCACTGACTGTAGCCTAAGTAGGAAGAAAAGGGAGTGGCTTATATCATAAATAAATAAATGGCTATGTGATAATTTTAACACATGCCAAATGAAAATCAACACCAACACAACTGAAAAACCGTTATTTGTTTTGTAAGCCATTGAAAACAGATCATTAAGTAATGAATTAAGCTGATAGCTTTCGTACAAACAGCTATAACCATCTGTAAGATGAAAAAAATAAATACTTAGGCTGAAAATTCCAAAGTTGTCTCTCAGATTTTAGTTGGAGCTATGCATTCAGTCTTAGCAAACATCTTTGAAAATTTTGCCTTTCATACTTTTCCAAGAAAAATATTTTACCTCTTTTATAACTTTGATATAAAATGCAGCTAAGGTGGCTTTCTTATGCAAATGTGTTAACTCTCATATAATTAATTTCATCAGGAAAGGAAGGCTGTTGATATCTGCTTTATGAAACAGAATATGCATGATGATAAATGTAGACAAGAAAACATACAAGGTGATAAATACATTCACCTTAAAAAAATTAAGGTTGTGTACTAGTGCTTACTTGATCCCAATACCAGAAGTATTTATATTTCTTATGCACCAGCGAGGTGTTTTCATGTCATACATCATTTTAAATTTCAACAGGCAAACCATATAGCAAAGCACAGGAAATTGATGCAGAGCAAAATTCAGAGGAAGTACAGCTTTGAATAGTAGAGTTTTTTGTTTGGTTGGTTGTTTTTTTTAATGTGAACTAACCAAGGCCATATTCTTAGATGACAGCAAATTAAATTATCTTAAACTGACAACATATTTGTCATCAAAGAAAACTTCTTTCATTAATATCAGTCAAGCCAGATGTAATGCTATTGGTGATCTATGTCAATAGATCAAAACCTCATTTTTAATAACTGTGTTCTCATTTATCAAAGGTAAATCAAGAAAATCTTGTATCCTATCAAACCATATCATATCTAATTATTATTTTAACTTAGCAATCAAGATAGCAGACTTGGATTCCCTAGAGAGCTGGGAAGAATATCAGCTGCCAAATAGATCTGGAGTAAAACTATTGGAAGAAAAATTTTGTATCGGGAGGACAATCAATGGCACATTCCAAGCTTTTTACCTTTAGAATGGATCAGGGGAGAAGAAATCTAAGTGCAGGGGAAGGGACAGGTTTCTCTTAATTCTGTGGAAAATCTCAGAAGTCTGGAAGACTGAATAAACCTAAAATACCTTAATTTTAATGAAGACAATTCTATGGTTTCCAAATAAATGTTCCACTCTGTTTATAGAAGAATAAAGAAAATAATGCAATTTCCTTTTGAAATACTGCTATGTGACTCTTCTACAAATTTAGAGTCAGTTTTAAATATGAAAACTTTGACTCTTTGAATTTGATGTGGAGGTATTTTTAAATTCAGACTATTGTACTAAAGGTATAGATATGCTGATGTGAAAGTAAGTCTTGTAAATTAAAATATGCCACTTAGCTGTGCAACCAGATGTTGAAGGATTAATATCCTAAATGAGCATATAAACCCAAGTGCTTTTATATCATTATACTACTATTACATAATAAGAAACTACTAGAATTTATACATACGCTAAATAAACAGACAACAGATGGCATTATTTGTCAGTGGTCTGCAGTTATCTCTAGGATTTAAAAGACTTCTGTGATTTTTTGTAGATGTTCTTCATCTTGCTTAAAGACCTAACTTCTAGAGAATATTTTTACATGTAAAATGACCAAAAATACATATTTAAGAAAAGCAGCATTGATATACAAAATAGGAATTATAAGTATTAAGTTATTCAAGAATATCTATAAAGTAATATCTTAGAAGCTATGGCTAGGAAAGATATCTTCCACAGAGTAGTTGATATTATCTAAAATTTCTATCTCTGTAAGTTAGACTGTATTCAGATAAAAGTTTTTCGTACTATAGAGTAATGTTCTTACATTGATCTAGGACAAAGAGCCTCTAGCCCTCACTCTGAGCTCTTTATCATTAGCTGAAACAATATGATATCAAAATCATCTGTTTCAGAAGAGTCTTTCTAACAGTCTGACACTAATTCTCCAAAAACAAATTAGCAGTCTTAATGGAGCCTAATCAGTTGCTACATAATACAAGAGGAGGCTTTCCAGCATTTCCTCCTCGGTTAGTTCTTTCCCTCTTCGTCTAGACAGTGGAGTCACTCTATTTGTCATTCTTATTAGAAGGAGATACCATTGCTACCTAGGTGCCTCAGCAGAATAAAATAATAATAGTATGTAGCTAGCTGCTGTAAAAGAATTTTTAGACCAAATAAGCACATTTATAAAAATAATAATAATAAAATAAAAATTGACAAAACAAAAACAGAAATATATATAAAAAAAAAACCAACAACCATGACTGAAATTGTGCATTTTAATTATGCTTTTGTCTTACTAGAAGACAGACTTCCAGATTCTGATATTCTTATATAATGCTACTTGACTCCAGATGGAATTGCTGGGGTTAACTTCTCTCATGTTTTAGATTCTGAATTTGAACTGGGTGCTGTTAAGACGCTCAGTGTTGTCTAGTTCTCATAAAGCTGTATTGGCTGGTAGAATTTTGTTAAAAGACATTCAGCCCAAGTAGAAAAGCTGTCTTATTTTCAGTAGCAAGGAAGTCCCAGTCTTTCTGTCTTGGTTAGCAAATTAATTGGATCATACATTTAGTTTCATTTATTCTTGGTGGCTATTGTCCTCCCTTTGTTTTTCACAAATTCTTTTTGATGTGAATACCAAAACTGAAAAGACCTAGAGCTGCATTAAATTCATGAATTATTTTATTAATTCAGCTAGTCATCAGGTACAATTCATCAACTGTGCCTACCTCTGTGTTGTATTTTTGCTAAGTACATCTTCTCTGGAATTTAAATTATGAAGAAAAAGTGGCTGACTAATCTGAATTTCTCAATTTATTCATGTTCAATAAAAAGCTATTCATCAGCTTAAACTCAGCTGTGAGTTCAAATCAAATTTAAACCACCTGGGAGTAAACAAAATTGTTCTTCTTCCCTTGCACGTCAGCTGTGGATAAAAATAACAAGCATATTTCCAAGGAGCTTAAGGCTCTAAAAACCTCTGTTTCTGCAAACAGATTTTACTGAAATTACTTAATGTATAGGAAGAGGCACCCTGGGTGTATTTAGATTTAGTATTTTGATCTGTGATTAAAGAGAACCACAACAATAAGAACAAAGCAATAATATTTGAAGGTTATAAATAGACATTTAATTAGTATCAATATCAATCAAACATTCATTGCAAGCAAATTTTACATTATACTGTCATGCATGTTTGTCTATTTTTCAGCATCTTATTCATCTTAGATGTTTTTAATCTTCTTTATTAAATGTCCTACAGACTTTCCATTTAAAGAGTATAATGTTAACTATTTAAAATGATTGTGTGAGGCTTTTTTATGAAATTTGTGTATTTATACAAGATTTATCTACTTATGCGTCTAATTAAATCAAAGAATAACCCTAAATCAAATTATTTTCCTCTCCTCTCTCCTCTTGTTCCCCTTTCCCTTAGCCTTAACATTTCCTTTTCCTTTTTCCCTCTTTCCTTCCTTTTCCTTTTTCCTTTCCTATCTTTTTTCCTTTAGTTTCTCTTTGTCTTCATTCTTTTCCATTTTCCTTTTCTCTTTCCTTTCCATTTTTTTTTTCCCCCCACAATTTTTCTGTTTATTTCCTGCAAAATATTTCAATTTAAAGCCCTAGCAAAAGGGTCCATTCTGGTTAATCTTAAGGACTCTTAAGCATGACAGCCAATTGTCACGTTCCTTTTCTGGAGTTTAGCTGTCTATGATCAAAGCAACCTTTGATACAATGCAACACTGTAAACTACTGAGAAATTTCTGTACATGAAAGACTGGGAGGAGCCCCCTCATCACTTGAGATTTACCTTCAAGTTCAACCCCTCCCCCTTGAGCCTTGTCTGAACTAAGTTACAGCTATGCCTGATCATATGCGTGTGAAGCTGGACGCTGACTTGCAGACTTGCCTTTGAGGCTTGACTTTGAACTTGCTCCATCATTACAGACTTGCTTGGCAACCACTGGTTTCTTTGCGTCTGCCACCAGAACTGCTCAGCAGTACTGGCATGGATGTTATGGGATTCTGCCTTCAGACCTGAAGGTATTGACCTATTGTTACCAGTGGTTCTTGACTTGACTTCTCTTCTACAGCAGTCATTTTTTCTACTTTCTCACATTAACTCATATATTTACTAAGAATATAAATTGTTAAAGTTAACTTATCTTTAGAGAAAGTGTGGTAGTTATCATGAGATTTCTTTCTGTCATAGAGGGAAAATAGTGAAAATCATTTCTCTCTAATCTGTAGCAAATAACTGACTGTGTATGTTGCACTGTAGGCAATGAGTGGCAACTATGGGCCTCCATTCAGACTGGCATATGAACTTGTGCTGAAGATGAATGAATTGCAGGACATTCTCCTATGTGCACACATTCATTCTTACAGGACAAATATACTCATTATTACATGACGAAAGTGTCATGTGAAATCCTCCTTTTTTTCCAGAAGGTTGTGAATCAGTTACAATTAAAATAAATAACTTTCTATTTTGGAGCTGTACTCTTCTATCAGAAATTCCACATACTATTCAGTACAGCAAAATAGGAACTACCAAATGTGTCAGTTATAACATCTATCTCAAACAGGGTAATGACTCAGGGAAAGAATAAGCTGCAATACTATGTAACACAATGAGTATGCATGAAAAATGGTATGAAAAAGATATCCTTTACTACTTTTTATAAAATCTTGCTTCTTGCAAACACTTCAAACAAAAGATGGCACCTGTGGGAGTTTTGAGATATTTCTGATAGTATTCATACCACAAAAGCACTTAAAGATACTAGTGAAAATCTCAAATCAATAATGACTAAACAAAGGCTCAGATAACTAGCCTTTATACCTGAGGGCAGGGTGAGGACAGGAAGAAAAAGACTGGCAGAGAAAATTCTGACAGCTTATCTGTCAGGTAAACTACCTAGGATCAAAATTTCTGGGCGGCTAATTCTGATCAAGAATTTAGATAAAGCATTGTTTATCATCCAGAAATTACATTTTCACTGAAACTGAGATCATTATTTGACACAGAGGTTTTAAAGATAGTGAACTGGATAAAAGTCTCTCAATTTCATGGAACTATACTAGACAAAGAAAGAGTGACAACAATTCATTTATTAAGTATTTTATGTTGTTTAAATACCTGCTTCCATTCTAAGTAGAAGCAGATTTTGAATTTTCATGTTCTCTCTCAGTGGTTGTTCAAAGTCTGCCATCAGGAAAGATTTTTTTTTCTGAAATATACAGTGAATTCTGTTTACTGTTGAGTTGAACAGGGAGACGTAGTAAATTAGACAGATATATTTTTCTAATTAAAAATGTGGCACCAAATGACACAGTAATACTTCTATTCTTGTAAGTAGCGAGTGCTTCCAGTTGAGTAAACATCAGGAGATTTGAAAAAGAATCTTACCAGTTTATCATAATCAAGTAAAGCATGGGCAATGTTTCATGTCTGAATACGCATGTGTATAGATGCACCAGTGTCAGTGACTAAGCTTGGAAGAATTTTTAGCATCTAATTCACAGTACACATTTTAATTTGCTTATTTACTTCAGTATTTTATGACATAGCTAGATGCAACACTAAATACTTATTAAACTCTGTAAATCATCTCCCTCATGATCTTAAAAAAAGAATATTATTTGTGACATTTAACACTCCCAGACTCTGAAATTTGGAAAACAAACTAGTAAAAAACCTACGCAAAAGGTTTTTTCAATTAATGCTCTAACTTTTTCAAGATGATATTGGTTAATAATTAATCAATTCACATCAATAATTAAATAATTTTATCAAATAATTATATATAAGAATTCATGCACTTTAGCTATTAATAATTTTATAGGTTTTTACTTGAGTTTTAGAAAAAAATTGAAGTCAAAACTGATGCTATATTTGACACTGATGGAAATTAAGTCAACACTAAAATAATTCTTAACTTCCTCCTGAATTACTCATGTTATAATCATATATGTATTTAGTAATTGTAAGTGGTTTAATAGTTATTATGATCATGTGAACAACCTTCTTCCTACTGATTGCCAAATTGCAGAATCACTGTATCATCCAACAAGTATTTCCAGCTCTCCTATTTTGCTAAGAAGGGAAAACAAGAACCAAGAAGGTAAGAAATGTAGGAGTATTTATACTGAGTCTCAGTGATTCACTGACAGGCATGATTTAATTCCTAGTGAAAAGGAAGACTTATTGCAAGGAGACTTTTCAAGAACATAATTGTACTTATTTCCATGAGATCATTTGGACCTGAAAATGCTCTTGATTGGGACAAACGGTAATAGCTATTCTAAATTTTATGGATAATTTCTTCATCTCTGTTGTCTTGAGTTATGTTTCGTCTATACATCTATTTTGGCAAGTATTAGAATTACTGGATGAATGAGTTGTCTCCAGACTTTTAATGCATAATAAGAGTTCTTTCACTTTTCTTTCCAGGTGATTCTTAGGAACTAAGAAGAAAGATTTCTAAGTATTTTTAAGGAGACCTCTTCCCTCCCCACTCTCTTGCTTTTTTCTACTTTATAGCCAATTCTTAGTTGATCATTATTTTTTTTTTACTTTAAAAGTGTTTACGTGTGAAGGCATTGTTTCAGAAAACCTCTGACCTACAGAGAATAAATCCATCATTTGATAGGCAATTCTGTCCACTCTTCAATTTCAGTGACTGAAAATCAGATTTTATAAATATACCATACATGAATAAGTGTGCTGTTAACTTTTTTCCACAAATTTAGTGTTCTTAAAATATATAGCCCAATTAGGTCACTACTTAATACTCCAGCTTGTACTAAATCATGGCTCTAAAATTTTATGTAATAAAGCAGTACTTTCCTGAAACAGAAATGTGAAGTTCAGCCATCTGTAGGAGTAAACACATTAAGAACACAAAACTCACTGAAAATGTATATTAGGTAGATCTTATTTATTTGGAATTGTAAATCTATCTTACTACTTTTTTGCTCCTTTTTAAAAAAAAACAAAACTTTTGTTTATCTGTGTATTTGCTTCTTCTGTAGATAAGAATTCACAGAGAACACTAAATGTAACACCACTGCTTTTCACTCTTGAAAAGTACTGCCTTCCTATTTCGCTATGATGGCCCATGATGTTGTATGGCAGAATAAGTTGAAACTTTCCATCAACATTCCATTACATTTTGCTCCTATGGGATAAATGGCAACAGTCTGACAAAGTGGAATCTCATATGGAAGTGTGTATGGAGCAAAGGGATATCACTGAATTCCTTCATGCAGAAAAAAATTAGTCATTAATACTGACCGGCACTTTCTGAACATTTATGGAGATGACGTTTTTCAATTTATAGTGAATGGTGTGTTTCAAAAGTGGTGAGAGTGACACGAAAGACAAGCCAGATCTGAACAGCTTTGCCATTTTTTATGAACAAGACATGCAGACTCTTGCTCATTGCTGGTGGAGATGCTTAACAAGTGGTGGTAACTATGCTGAAGAATGGTAGCTGAGAACTTGCTCTTATCAAATCCTGCTATTGTGCTCTTTGTATTTGTTGTAGTCTCCATGGAAAACAGCATTACCTTCAGTGAGACATACATAATAGTTATGCACTGATCTCTTTGTAAAAGAGTTTCTTTAAATCACAAAAGCATACCATTTTTTTTCAGTTTACGAATATCTTGTATAAACTTAATGAGGGCGAAGAAGAAAACAGAGTTTTCTACAATTTCTCGTTAGACAACAGAAATATGCTACCACAGGCATGGACATTCCCTAAAGGCAGGCAATATGGACTTTTCTGATCTCCAGCTGCCTGATCTAAGTGTACACAGTGAGGTCATTCTGACTCTTTCTCAGAGCAGGAAGGTATTATATGCATGTTCCTCCTACAGTAGAAGCTGGGTACAGATTAAGCTTCTCTTATTTACTGGATTACAGATAGGTGTCTCTTTATTCCTTTTCTCTAAAATCTCTTACTCTGAGTTACACTCTTGAAAGAATCAAGAGGATTCTGTTACTTTAGCATATGTGAAAGGAATTTGGAGACTCTGGTGAAAGACAAGTGAACTGCAAATGTACTTGCACATATTTCCAGTTCAAAAACATTTCAACTATGACCTTTAAAAGGAATATATATATTTTAAAGAAAGTGCATTGCTTTTTAATCATGGATGTAAAATGTGCACTAAAAAAAAAAAAAAAAAAAAAAGCAAACAAACAAAAAAAGAAACCAAACAATAACAAATTAGAAAACAAAAACAAAAACACCACAGCAACTATAACCCAGAGCAAGAAAATCTGAATTGCTAAAGAAAACTTTATTAAGATGTTTATTATGTTCAAATAGATACATTTCATCCCACCCCACCCAGAGGGAATATGTGGTATCAATTGATGGTTTCAAAAATTTAAAAATCATTTGTTTTAGCGTAGTGCAATATGGAGTGTTCTGCTTATATGATGTCTGTTTTTGGTGCCATCACTTACTGTTCCATTTACATCCAATTGTCTTGGTAGTAAAAGTGTATTGTGGCCTACCTATAAACAAACACATTTGCCTTTTACATGTAATGCATTTGATTATTAAGTTTTCTAATTGTATTTTTTTGCAGATGAAAACAAGAATTTTTGTTTAGAGATGTCTTCTGTGTAAGTGTAAGCAGAAGAATGTAAGACCTTAGTGCTGGAAGAGATAGAGCTGAATAATAGTAATTGGTGCTGAGTATCACTTCAGTGGGTACTTTTACGCCAAGAATAAAAATATCTGCTTTCAGTAACATACTCATGTTTCAAATTAAACTTCAAAGGGTAAATTTCTTTCAGGTACAGCAATCAGCATCCATAACAGATACAACAGAATATAGCCCATCAGTTGATCTGATACGTATCATATAGGCATATCATATACTTAATGAAATTACTAGGTTACTTTATAACACCGATCACACAAGATTAGTAAACACTATCACAGAACAGTTTCTGATGTGATATATTTTAAGGATAATAATGCAGCTGTCACTCAGTGCTACCTTCTAGGATGCTTCTCTTTTAATCATAATGCATTCTAGGAAGGCAAGATAATTTGTAAAAACAAAATACCTGGTATTTGGCATTCATTCTCCTTTCATTGAATATTCTATCTCTAAGCCATACAAACACAGAAGCAGTATAGAAGTGCATTTGTTGCAGGTTTTCATCAAACAGCTGACTGTCAGTTTTATGAAGTAAAATTTATGCAAAAAAGAAACAGACTAGCATAATAACTGCATAATGTGCTTTCATACAACACAGGCTTATTACTTACAGCATATTTACCAACAAATAGAATCACCGAATCATAGAATTGCTCAGTTTGGAAGAGACCTTCAAGATTAAGTCCAACTGCAACCTAACCATACTACCCTAACAACCCACCATTAAATCATGTCCCTGGGCACCTGTCATGGTTCTATGTGTTTTTTTTTATTATTATTATTATTTTTTATTTTGGGTTTCAGTATTCCATATCACAACATCATGTAGTGTACGGGGTATTAAAGTGTTAATGCCCCAGTTCCAGGTACCTATCCCTGTACATTACAGAAGTCACAGGATCTGGCCCTTCCGAGTGGGGGGGGCGCTCTCTTGCTGCCTTGCAGTGGGGTGCTGGAGGGTGCTTTCCTAGCCGTTCCAAGCCTACAGCATCCGGTATTCCCAGGAGGTCTCCCATCCAAGTACTAACCAGACCCGACCCTGCTTAGCTTCTGAGATCGGACAAGATCAGATGTTTTGATGTGGAATACTGAAACCCAAAATAAAAAACAAACAAACAAACAAAAAAACATAGAACCATGACAGCACCACACCCAAATGTTTTTTAGACACATTCAGGAATGGTGTCTCAACCACCTCCTTGGGGAACCTATTCCAGTACTTCAGAATCCTTTCTGTAAATAAGTTTTTTGTTTCTTTTGCCCCTTCCTTCTTTTCTCAGCCTGTTGGAAGTGTTGTAACTGTAGTACTACTCTGTAGTATACTGTTTATTGGGCTAGGTGGTGAACCAATCAAGACATTGCTTCCAATTAAGTCTGACAGAAACAAGAGGGGAAAGGCTAAAGTGTTTAATTTTGTGCCAGTACTGAAAGAAATGCACTACCTGGCTTAATTAATTAACCTAGTTAGTATAAATGTGCTGCACATTTTCTGTTCTCTGTTGATCACAGCTGAGTAAATTACCTCTTGATTTCACAGCAATACCAAGCAAATGAAGCCTAGCAGAATTATGGAATCATATCCAAATAAGTCACTTAAAGGGATTTCATTCAGAAGAGAGATGTAAATAAATGTACAAATGAAAAAGAAAGAAAATATTTTCCACACAGCAATAGAAAACATAAAAAACCACATTATTTTAAATTGAACTTTATGATGTTGTTTTATGTCAGCTACAAACCCTGACAAAATTACCCATAAAACTAAACTACAAAGTGTTTGTCATTTTTCAGCTATTGCTAGCAAATTAAAATTCTTGATAACTGCAGTTACACTGGATATTTTCTCCCACTCATGAAAAATAACACTGAACTATGATTTTTCTTTGAAGAAAATAACAAAAATATTAGTTTAATGACACAGTAAGAAGCTGATTTTTTGTTTTCTTTACCGATGTGCAGTTTGTTTAAATCCTTTGTATAAACACCAAGATGCCACTGGAAGAACTTGTTATGGCCTATGCTGTCTTTTCCCCTAGTAATCTGCTCCTACTGCTGCCTTAGTTTCTTTGCAGTGAGAAACCTACTTTTACTACTGTTGTTTCCAGTATCAAAAGACAAGTAGTGGGAATGTGTAGAAAACACAGCCAGAGGAAAGCTGTACTTGCTCTTCCTTCCAAGCTAGTATAGCTAAGGCTTAAACCTGAAAACTTACATAAACTCATGTTGATATCAGTAGAAGTATAGGTATACACATATACATGTCATATACATATTAGCATATATATGCTCCGAAGGTGGTTGCATATATATATTGTATATACATATATATATTATACATATATAAATAATATGCATATATATATATATATATATATGGATAAGAACAGATTATAATGATAGTATGTTTGTCTATAAATCAGAGAGGTAAGTAATTCTATCAAACGAACAGAAGTTAAAAGAGATTAAAAGCTTTAAGCATTCAAAGCTAAGAAAGGTGTAACGAAGTTTAGAACAATGTTGTCACATATTCACAAGAATATTATAAATGTCCATAATAGTAAGAGTGAATGCACTATCAAGGTTGTAGCCAACCAAAAGCAGTATTTAGTATATTTAATATGAAGTTAAGGGAACATACTCTGAGAAAATATCCAGTTTTCTTTCTCTTTCTTTAAAGGTTTATTTCTAATTTTGTTTTGTTCTGTTTTAACTTTGTTATTCTTCTCAAGATGGAATATGAAATGAGTGAAGACACTTCTGGGGTATTTTTCATTGAAATAAAAGGCATGAAGAATACAATATTTTACTGTTCAAAATCTTAGTTTCAATATAAAATGTTTTTTGCATCAAAGAAATCATGTGACTTTTGTTTCATTTTCTCACATATCTCTAGCTACATCCTCATCTTTACAAGTCTGGTACAATTGCAAAAAAATTGAAGGATCTTGAAGGCTCTTAAAGGATCTGGAATTTCAAGTTTTAGTTTTGAGTATTTCAGAAACAGATTGATGAAATCACAAGTAAAAAAATATATATTTATTTAATGTTACTGAGATAGAAAAGACAGAATGTAACTTCAGGAGAATTGTTAAAGATGTTCCATTAGTGAGTCCAAATGTTTGAAATTTAAAAGCTCAATATTACTTTGGAGGAAAAAAAGAAAGTGGTAGGTGATGTTGTTGGGTTTCTTAGCCATGCACAGAAAAACATCTAAGTTTGTAAAGTATTTTTCAACCAAATTGTTCCTTTTATGCCTGTTGTAAATTCATGTTTCTTGGCCATTCAGACTTCCAGCTTGCATAGCTATCATAACATATTAGAAAGTCTGTCAAGGACAAAAAACAAATAGAAACCATAGCATTTTTTAATTTTTTCCCTTAATTGTAAAATTAACATAATCAAGAAAGTTCTATTTATATAGAAATCTATAATTGCATAATAGGCATATCTGCATTGAAATTTTGCTGTTTGCAAGCAACAAGTAAATAATTATTTTCTTTACAATGGACTTAAAAATATTAATTTGGGGGAAAAACATACAAACAAACAAAAAAAAACCCACAAAACAAAATCATCCAGTGATACTGAATTGGTTAAATATTTGCACAGAATGACCATTAGCTTAATAAATTACCTTACTGATCCAAATGGAAAAAAAATATACTACACACACGTAGCTCATTTCTGATTTTTTGGCAGACTTCTTCCCACCTTTTCAGATAAAACAACCTCATAAACTCTGCTAATAAATCAACAAACAAACAAACAAATAAATAAATATCAGATGAAATTTATAATGGCCACACTGTAATTGTGATTTTCTGTGATCTTCTTAGTGTCAACCAGAAAACTGAAATTTCAAACTGGAATTTTAAAAACTGGGAAGTTTTGTAATATATTTCTCAAGGCCATAAGAACAAAATTTTACCAGACCTACAAATAAGAGTGTACTTATGTTCATATGTACAATATTTAATCATTAATCACATGTATGCTTATATTGACTAATATGTTTGTCAAACATATTTTACTATCCATAATCAGATAAAAATGTTGATAATAATTTTCAAATAATAGACAGTTTAAATTGCATTCTATAGTATTATGTTTGATTTAAAAAAAAAAAAAAAAAAAAAAAAAAAAAAAGGATATTTAAGTGATAAAAGAGTTTATTTGCAACAAACATTTTCAACATATCTGTCTTAAAACCAGGAGTAACATACTCAAGAGAATTCAAGATATAAATACACAAAGCTTGCTTTATTGCAATACATCATCAGAATAAAAGGAAAAAAAAATGCAAAAACAAACAGATAAGCAGAGAAGTTGAGACTGATGAAAATAAACAGAGATGTTATTTCTGAAGATATCTAAATTAGATTGCATATAAGCAACTTGTGCAAGTAGGAAATCTGTCATCTGAAAGCCCTCAGGAGATAAGAAATTTAGTTACTTCTTGAAAGAGAAAAGCTTTTCTTCAACAATTTTTCTCACAATTTTGTTTTATCGTTTTACATAACTGAACTTTGTGGGTACCTATGTGGTTGGTTACTGTATTATGTCATACTCCACTGTGCACTGCAAAATTATAGTATTTAATGGATATTTTTGTTCATTAAAATTACAAAATACTTTTTTTTTTTTTTAATTATTACATTTTCCATTCAGATTTTGACAATTCTAGCTAAAGTTAGTAGTGATAATATAAGTTACCATATAACATAATGAAAAACAATTATAAAGGAATGTTGCAATAAAGTTTTCAGCATATATTTGGGATTCCTCTTGAGCTCAAATACTTTTATTTGATTTTAATTCTTCATAATGTTTTAATAAAATATCATAAGAACATCTAAGAAAGCTCAGAAAATATCTGATCACATTACTGTAATGTAATTTGATTTAACAGGAAGTAAAATGTTATGTAGAACATTTATCATGTAATAGCTTACACCAGTAACACATACCAGATTTATTATTTTTTAATATTGTTTCTCGAGAAAAGTAGATTTTCAGTCCATAACTTGTATCTTAAGTCAAAATCACCAAGTACCATAAAAGGATTAACAGGAACTACTGAACAGATAGATCATTAGTTATAGAGCAAAAATGTGATTTCTTTAAAATAAGTTAATTTTTCTTTCAGACAATAATCATTGCCACAAGACAGACAGGACTGATTTATCAGACAAATTTGTTTCCTGGGAAAGGTGGCAGATTTAATATGGGATGAGATTTTAAGAAGACTTTAATTAATGCAGTTAGCTGATTACCACTTAATCATTACAGATGTAAACTAAAACTCACACATATAAACATTTTTCAAAAAGCAAGAAAACAGGATAGAACAAAGGAAATAAGAAATACAGATCCATAAAAGGTAACAGTATGAAATGTATTTTTCCATTTCAAAAGGGATAATATTCCCGAGTACATATACATGACATGCATCGGATGCTGCTTTTTTTTTCCTCACACAACAGATTTCCAGCATTACTGGACAGATCTTGCAAAAGTGACAGGCACCCTACAGACTTTTTTCAAGCTATATCACAAGTGATAAGTCTTTATATGAGGCTTTCTTAGCTATTGCTAAGTTTTTGGAGCACCAGCTGAGACAAGATACCATGGATTTTAGTAGTTTTCATAGCAAAATAATCATAGAATCATAGGATAGCTTGGATTGCAAGAGGCCTTAAAGATGATCTAGTTCCAAACATGGGCAGAGTTGCCATTCACTGTATCAGGTTGTCCAGTACCCCATCCAATCATCTAACTCAGCATTGATCACATCCAGGGATGGAGCATCCACAATTTTTCTGGGCAAAATGTTCCATCATCTCACCAACCCCTGAGCAAAAAATATTCATCTAACATCTAATCAAAACCTGACTTCTTTTAACCTATTCCTCCCCATCTAAGCACTATCAGATTGTGTAAAAAGTCAGCCTCCCCTGGAAAGCTATAATAAAATCTTCCTAAAGCTTTTTTTTTCCGTGGATGAACAAACTCAGCTTCTTCAGTCTTTCTAGAGTGCTCCATCCCTCCTCTAGATCTGCTCTAACAGCTTCACAACTTTCTTGTGCTAGGTACCTCAGACCTGGATACAATACCTCTAGGTGGGGCCTTGCAAGGGCAGAGCAGATGGGGACATTCCCTTCCCTCATGTAGTTGCCCATCCCTATTCTGATGCAGTCCAAGATGCAACTGGCCTTATGGGTACAAGCACGATCTGTTGGCTCATGACTAGCTTTTTTGTCTATTAGGACCCTCTACTCCTCCTCAGGGATGTTCTCAAGTTCCCCTCCCACTGGGATTGATGAACCCAAATGCAGCACCTGGCACTTGGCCACATTGAGTCTCATTAGATTCATGGGCCCACTTCCTAAGTCTGTCCAGGTCCCTTTGTATGTCATCTCTTCCTTCTTTCATATCAATTATCAATTGCATCACTAAGTGTCATCTGTAACCTCGGTGGGGATGTACTTGATCCCACTATCTCCACCTATTGCAACTGGAACACTTTTCTGTTAGAATGTAGGATGAGGACTGTGGATTTCAAATCCCTGTGGCATTAAAAATAATAATAATAATAATGTAATTCCACTTTTTTGAGATTAAAACATCAGTCAAGGTACTTGGTTTTTTTAACAGCACTGTACTCACACGAATTCTACACAAAAACAGGCTCAAATTACACTCCCTGAAGACAGGGAGTAGAACACAGGAGGGGCCAGCTGCTTTGACAGTTTTGATGAGATTTTGCATGAATAATAAATGCCTATATTCTCTCTGCAGTTGTGGATGTAGTGTTCCGCAGAAACATTTACACTCATTCTTAGCATGAAACATCTAGAAATTGATGGGACTCTATAGATCAAAGAAGTTCTGTGGCTTTTAAAAACTAGCAGATCACAATTTCAGGTGAGTAAGAGCTCTGAGTTTTGTATTTGGGCTTCTATCATGGTCTTTGGAGCTGAATTACTGTGTATCTAACACAGAAAGTCAGATTCCTAACTATCAAAGAAAGGGGTTAGCAAGGGGTATCCTATCAAGTAAATCAGCAGGAATCAGGTTGAATATGAAAATAATTGATCTGTTTGACAATAATAACTCCTCTATGTTAGTTCTAGACTTCTTCTGACAAGAATTTACTAGAAAATTATACATTTCTTTGGAGACCTAATGTCATACATCCAAGTAATTTCTAAGGATCATGACATGAACTTCCAGACCATGGACACATTATTACAGATGATCAAGGCAAATAGCAATATTTTTGAAAGTACTCATTAAAAACAAACAAACAAACAACAACAACAAAAAACTTTATATAGGTAGCATAATTGTATTTGTGTCAAGGATTATTAAATGAAAAGAACAAAAATGATGTTTAATCATCATAGAATTTCTTCTTAATTGAGATTGAAAAGGAACATTCTGTACCACTCATAAATAATTCTTACTTGGAAAAAGTCTCTACCACACATGGCAGGCTAAATTTGTCAGGAACTTTAAATTATTCTATGTGTTGCACCACAATTACTGATTTAGTTCAGCTCAGTTGAAACATGTTCTTTTTCTGATTACTTGATAAATTCCACAAAGACTGGATCTTTATCAATCTTTATTTTAATTATATTTAATACAAATTTTATTGAAAGAATGTGAGTTTCTTTCTTTTATAGAAGAACAATAATGTGTTTAATTGATTTTTTTTAATAATTAGAATCATTATCTATTTGAGCTAAATGCCAGTTATTGGGTGTTATAAATGATTCTTTAGTAGCTTACTAATCAGTGGCTAAAAACACTGCAAGCTTTCCTTCAGAACTTAATGTCATTTTGGTTTTGAGAAATAAATTTGCAGTGTAAAATGAAGAATAAACTTCTCAGGTATCTCTGAAACTTGGAGCATGTTGTATCTAAATAAATATTGAAACTACCTTGTAATCAATTTTCTTCTACATCTCTCGTACAACTGTAGTTGAAAACTACAATAATATTTTACATACACTGTATTTTCTATCTACAAGATAGAATCTACAAGACTTAACACATTTTTTTTCTCCTATAGGGAACAAATGTACACATTACCACAGAATCATATCAATCTTTTTGAGTTGGAATGGAATGGACACTTAAGTTCATCTTGTCCAACTTCCCTGCAATCAACAAGGAAATCTCCAGTAAGATTAGCTTGCTCAGGGACTGTTCTAGCTTGATTTTTAGTGTTTCCAAGGACAGGGCATCCACCGTATCTCTGGGCAACCTGTTCCTGGTCACAGTTATTGTGAAAAGCTTATTCCTTATAACCAATCTAATTTTTCCCTCTTTTCGTGTGAAACTATTTCCCCATCTCTTATCACAAAAGAGCCTGCTAGAGAGTCTGTTCCCTTCTTTTTTATAATCCCCTTTAGATATTGAAAGACTTCTAGGAAGATGTCCCAGAGTCTTCTCTTCTCCAGGCTGAACAGCCCCAGCTCTCTAAGGCTGTCCATGTAGAGGAACTGTTATATTTCTTGGATAATTTTCTGGCCCTTCTCTGTATGCATTCTAACAGGTCCACATCTTTCCTGTACTGAAGACTCCACATCTGGACACAGAATTCCAGATGAGGTCTCACCAGTGCAGAGTAGAGGAGCAGGATCATCTCCCTCCACCAGCTGATCGCTCTTCTTTTGATGCAGTGCAGGATACAATTGGCATTCTGGTCTGTGAAGGAAAAGGGCTGGCTTACCACCCACTTATCAGTACCCTCAAGTCCTTTTCAGCAGGGCTGTGCTCAATCCTTTCATCCCTCAGCTCATATTGATAGAGGTGATTGCCACAGCTCAGCTGCAAAATCTTTCACTTGGTTTTGTTAAGCCTAATGATGTTCCCTTGGGAACCACTGCTTAAGCCTGCTTTCATCTCTTTGAATGGCATCCAGTCCTTCTGGTATGTCAGCCTCACCACACAGTTTGGTGTCATCCACAGACTACCTGAAGATGCAGTCAATCACACTGTCAGTTCCAGTATTGATTCCTGAGAGACATCACTTGTCACTAATCTTAATGTGGAATCATTGAGCGTCACTCTCTGAGTACAATCTCACATTCAATTCCTTGTCCATTAAATAGGCCACTCATTAAATCCAAATCTTTCCAATTTGGAGAGAAGGATGTCCTGGAGTACCATTTTAAAGGACTTACTTAAGTCCGGATAGATGATATCAGTAGAACTTCCCTTATACACTGGCACACTTATGCCATCAAAAAAGGTGACCTGATTGGTCAGGCAGTACTTGCCCTTGGTGAAGTCATGCTAGTTATCTTTGTTTTTCTCCCTGTTGAACTGTGAGACTGGTATGTCTTATATGTATACTACATGTGTGGAGTTCCTGTTCGTCTACTGCCTACATGATCAGTCTTGAGAATCCCTGGGTTTGGGAATGCTGGAGCAGCCTTACCCCCTCATTGGGCTGTCAGTTTTCACAGCTCATAGCTTTTCCTTTACTGGTGTGTAAAGAAATAATCTCTATTTTATTCCTTAGATCTAAAGAATGGAATTTAGTAGTTACTTTTTATCTTCTTTTCTGCATGTGTTTACATATCCTAAGGTATAATTTGACTAGGAAATTAGAAATACTAACTAGAAAAGACCATACTTGTATGTATGACACACATACACACACACAGAAATCTGTAGCTAAAATAACAACAGCTATCAACACAACATAGTGATTAATACAAAAGAAATAACTACCAAACATTTCTCTCCAACTATGTACTAATATTGACAGAAAATATTGACTCTTCTAAAAAATGTAGGTTGTTTCATAGTAAACTTCTCAAATTCTTGTCTTCAGTAATAACTGACAGATGGAAACACCATCTATCAACTGTTTTGATAACAGTAACATAAGAATTTTCTTTGAACAACTTGTGAAAGACCTAGAAAGCACACTGATTGCCCTCTTCATACACATGAGGCTATATGAGAACTACCAAGATTCTACACACCAGTAGTGAACCACTGGGCTGACACAGAGAGTTATTTACCAAATAAATAAAAAAAATCTCACAGATAAAAATATTAATTTGCAATGTCAAAGAAGGTCTAGGTTTGTGAATCTGCTGAATCTCTGAGACTAATAACCAAGGTTGAGTTAACATCAAGAATGGCAGTACGTTATATATCTGTGGTCATTACATGGAGTTCTTGGAACAGGTCCAGAGGAGGGCCTGATGAAGATGATCAGACAGCTAGAGCACCTCCCCTATGAGGACAGGCTGAAAAAGTTGGGTCTCTTCAGACTGGAGAAGAGAAGGCTGCGAGGAGACCTTATAGAACCTTCCAGTACCTGAAGAGGGCCTTCAGAAAAGTTGAGGAGATACTTTTTACAAGGGCAGGTAGTGACAGCACAAGGGGAAGTGGTTTTAAACTGGAAGAGGGTAGATTTAGATTGGATATGAGAAAGAAATTCTTTACTGTGAGGATGATGAAAAGCAGAAACAGATTGTCCAGAGAGGTTGTGTATGTCCCCTCTCTGGAAACATTTAAGGTCAGACTGGATGGGGCTTTGAGCAGTCTGGTTTAGTGGGAGGCTTCCCTGCCTGTAGGAAAGGGGTTGAAACTAGATGATCTTAAAGATCCCTTCCTACCCAAACCATTCTATCATTTTATTATTCTATGATTTCATGATTCTATGAGTCTATAATGATATTAGATCCGAAATATGTACATTTATACACACTCATGTATTTTTATTTATAGTTATCTTCAGCTAGTCACAACTGTTTTCTGCTCTAGTTCAGACAAGTACATTCAATTACTTCATAGTAAGGTGTTAAATGATGATCACTCACTGAAAAAAAAAAAAAAAAAAAAAAAAAAAAAGGGTAATTGAAAGGATAATTTGAAAACTGAGAGATTGAGAGATGACTAGTTGATATAAAAGATAGCTCCTGTATCTTAGAAAAGCGATCAAGAAATATCTTTGGGATGGGATTCTAACATAAAAATTCCTTAACTTTCTTAAAGAAAGGTGAAATGAATACTGGCCCATTAGTGATCATTTTAAAATCACTTACAAATTAAGTGATTTGTAGCGATTAAGTGATAAGTTAAGGAAGGTGAGTTTAAGTTACACAGTATATGAATTTTTACAAATCATTTAAAAAGAGTAGTTGTAAAAAATGGACACTGAGAAATAAGAGACCATGTAGTACTATTTTTTTTTTTTCAGATAGAATAATATTTCTAAATTTTACTTCTAGCAAAAATATTTAAAAGAGTTTTCATATTTCTGTTAATTTTATGTCTTAAAAGAATATTATAATCTCATCTAGGTAATGGGATCCTGAGTAAACTGATCAAAGTTTGTATACTCCATATTTATTTCTCTATTTTTCAATGAACCATTGCCAGACTTCAGCAATCCTCAATTTCTGGATTTAAAACAAGTCTATTATTGTTGTAATCTCCTGCTGAAACATGGTAAAAATGTAATACAAGTCAATTTATATATTTTTTACATTTCATGTCTATGGTCTCTATAGAAAACAAATTTTATATCAAATAGCCACTGAATATATTTAAATATTACTAACAGTCTACTGTACCTAAATTATGCCTTATTACTCATGCTAGCAGAGTGCTGTAATAAAATATAAATCTGATTAATCTAATTAGTTTATAATCTTTCTAACTGCAGGGAATATGGATGTGGGAAAAAGAAAATAATTCTAAAATTTGAAGCTACCTTTGTAGTAAGTAGCGGAATGAAGTGGGATGTACTTGTATTATTATATATATATAATGTGGGATGTACTTGTATTTTCTAAGACACTGATATGAAGTGGGATTGGAAAACAGAGGCAGAAGAATGAAAACAAGCAATAATGAAAATGTGATTGATAGAGTACAATTGTGTCGTAACTGTGGAAAAGTCTGAGACATCCTCATTAAACTGAACGTATATAAGTCCATGGGCCTGGATGATATTCATCCGAGGGTTCTGAAAAAGGATGCTGGTGTGGTTGTTGAGCCAACCATATTTGAAAAATCATGGCTGTCTGGTGAAGTCCACACAAAAGAGGAACAAGGGGAAAAAGGGAAACACTCCATTTTTAAGAAAGGGAGAAAGGATGACCCAGTGAACTACAGGCCAGTGAGTCTCACTTCTGTGCCTAGGAAGATCATGAAGCAAATCCTCCTAGAAGTAATGTTAAAGCACATATAAGACAAAGAGGTGATTTAAGACAGCCAGCACGGCTTTACCAATGGCAGATCTTTCCTGACCAATCTGTTGGTCTTGTATGATGGAGTGGTTGCATCAGCAGATAGGGGAAGAGCGATGGAGGTCATCTATCTGGACTTCAGCAAAGCCCTTGACATGGTCCCTCACCACATCTTTCACTCTAAATTGGAGAGTTATAAATTTGATGGATGGACTGTTCGGTAGATTAGGAATAGGTTGGCTGATTGCAGCCAAAGTGTTGTGATTAATGGCTCTGTGTCAGGGTGGAGGCCGGTCACAAGCAGTGTCCCTCAGGAGTTGGGCTTGGGACCAGTGCTCTTCAACATCTTTATCAGTGATGTAAATGATGGCATCGAGTGCAGCCTTAGTAAGTTTGCAGAGGACACCAAGCTGAGCAGTGTGGTCAATGCATTAGAGGGAAAGGAAGCCACCCAGAGGGACCTGGACAGGATGGAGAAGTGGGCCCATGTGAAGCTAATGAGGTTCAGAAAGGCCAATTGCAGAGTGTTGCTCTTGTGCCAGGGCAATCCTGGGTCTTTATAAAACTGGGTGAAGAACTCCTTGAGAGTAGCCCTGTGGACAAGGTCTTGGGGGTCATGATAGAGGAGAAGCTGGACATGAGCCAGCAATGTGCACTTGCAGCCCAGAATGCCAACTGTATCCTGAGCTGCATTAGAAGACGAATGGCCAGCAGAGAGAGGGAGGTGATTGTCCCCTTATACTTGGCTCTTGTGAGGCCCCATCTGGAGTACTGCAGCCAGGCCTGGGGCCCTCAGTACAAGAAAGAGGCAGATTCCAGAGTCTTGGAATGGGTCCAGAAGAGGTCCACTGAGATGATCAGAGTGCTGGAGCACCTCTCTTATGAAGAAAGGTTGAGGGAACTGGGATTGTTTAGCTTGGAGAAGAGAAGGCTCTGGGGAAACCTCACTGCAGACTTCCAGTATTTGAAAGGAACTTATAAACAGGAGTGGCAATGGCTGTTTGCAAGGGTGGATAGTGATAGGACTAGGGGGAATGGTTTCAATCTGGGAGAGGGAGGTTTAGGCTAGATATTAGGAGTAAGTTTTTCATTCAAAGGGTGGTGACGCACTGGAACAGGCTAATCAAGGAAATTGTGGATGCCACATTCCTGGAGGCATTCAAGGCCAGGCTGGATATGGCTCAGCAGCAGGGTTTAAACTAGATGATCTTTGAGTTCCTTTTCAACCCAGGCCCTTTTATGATTCTATGATTCTATGAATTCAATAGGTTAAATTACATTAAAAATTGTAGATCATGCGATTCATAAAAACAGATAGAACATTCATATATGTCCATTATTTTTAAGTCAGTTGTCCATGTATATCTGACCAAAAGATTTTGGTATCTCTTTAGTGAACTGGCTGAAACTTCAGTAAGCAGATGTTCTTTTAAACATTAAAAGCAAAAGAAATGCCTTGATCCTACATAGCACAAACTATTCTGAAAAAATACTAGAAAAATAAAACTTAGGCATAAAACAAATATTTTAAAGCCTGAGTATAATTTGCTTCTTAAATATTCCATCTTAGCTTCCATATTAAAAATAAAATAAAAATCCATGCCATATGCTCACATAGCAATATAAATGTCATTTGTGGTCAAGTTGATTTTCTATTTTATTTATATACGAGAACATGGTAATATTGCTGCATTTTAAGAAACAGGCGTCCACTAATGGAATTCTTTAAACATACAGTTATTAATTTGACTAAAAGTTCATCCACGTATGTTAGCATTTTTCTTATCGTATATATTTAACTCACAGTGGAGTGTTTCATTGTTTTGTAAAGGCACTAAAGGGGAATTTTATTCTCTTCATATCTAAGGAAACTGTGATCAGCATAAAAATAATTTCCAGCATTTCTGAAAAATATGAAATCTTGACCTTCTTCCCAAGAACATCATATAACTTTATGTAACCAAGGATAATAGGAAACAAACCCCATCGTAATTCAGGTTCTCAGGGGAACCTGCTTACTACTTGGCAGTTGTTTAATTTGCAATTCTTTGATATGGGGGCCTCTTATCTTGTTCATAATTCACACATTATTTCCCTTTCTTAGCAACAAATATTTAATCTCAGGAGTAGCCTTGGATGAAAACAAAAATAAATTAATAAAGTGTACCTTTTGTTCCTCTTTTCTTATTCCTCTCCACCCTGTCCTCCTCTCCCCCCCCCCATCCCCATCAACACCCCTTGTACTTTGAATTTCAGTTCTTGATTATTACTACTGAGTTGATGCCAGTCAGTTTATATTTGATCATAATAACATAAATCAAAGTATTTTTTCTTGAAAATAAATTGAAATAGATGTTATAATCATATTATACACTTCGGTACTTAAAGTTGTCCCACTGAAGATCATTTATAATTTCCTATGTTTTGTGCTATTCCAGAAGTGCACAGTCCTATGGATAGCAGATCAGACCGTTGCATCTTGAAAGTACAGCGTAGTTGTTGAACTTTGCTGGATACATTCTAACTCATGCTTAGAAGGTGCATCCCATAATGAAAGGGATACAAATTAAGATATGAATTTTCTTCTCCCTGACTGACTTTTGGTAACTGCTGACATCCATACAATTTTTTTTTTTTTCTGTCTTTTCACGAGTAGGAACAAAAAGTGTATC
>NW_024884833.1:2375005-2410410 GCF_019232065.1 Centrocercus urophasianus
TTCCCTTTCCCTTTCCCTTTCCCTTTCCCTTTCCCTTTCCATTTCTCCTTCTCCTTCTCCTTCTCCCTCTCCTTCTCCTTCTCCTTCTTCTCCTTCTTCTCCCTCTCTTTCTCTCTTTCTCTTCTTCTGTTAACTTTTCTTTATTTTTCCCTTTTTCTTGCTAGCATACAGTAGCTATTTAAAAACTAGTAATAGACTTGGAAAATATTCATGCAGGAAATATAAAATGTAAGTTTGGTACATTTCACTGTACAACCTGGGAATCATCTGATCTTCAAAAACTTATTTACCTGACAGAAGTTCCAGAAGGTTTACTCCCCTGTATTTTACTCTTTACATCACAGTATCCAAATGTAAAACTTAGATGGAAACTTACATTATTTTTTAAAATAAAGTAAGAATGAGCTTTTTCCCTTTCCTACTTAACATTCCCCAACTACTTATCTTGTAATACACATCATGCAGATGCTTATTTTCAGATTCCCCTATTATATGGTCAAAGAAGTACATTTGATACTTAATGAATCAGTGACAATTGCTGAAATATAACTATAGCAGTGATGCAAGAACAACAAACTATAAATAGACTGGTAATATAGAAGTCATTTATGAAGCAAGAAAAGTCAGGAAATAGAGGAATTGAGAGGAATTTTAAAAGCAAGAATTCTACCCACTGTTGCTTCATATATAATTCAGTAAAACCATAAATCTCAGAATAAAACAAAATAAAACAATATCAGAACTTGAATCTTGATCTGATTTTATGACTTCAAGACCAAACAAGCAAATAACAAACAATAATTAAAAAAAAAAAAAAAAAATCAGAACCAAGATCAAATAAAATTACATGCATAAATAGAGCTTCAGTGTTTACTAGCTGTTAGCTTAAATATGTTTGTACTGTCAAGTTTCTCAATAGAGAAAAATCTAGGTATGTGTGCATGATGTTGCTTGCATCAGAAGAGAAATAAATCAGTTTTAAAATGTTAGGAATTATGTCAGTATAATTTTTCAGGTAACAAATGCATGCACACACACATAAATATGTATTTGATCTAGTGGAATATCATAAAATATTGTCATAACAGTAGAGTAGAGCCATTTCTTAACAAGGCAGTTCTACCTACATATTCAAGCAATTAAACCAGTCCTTTCATTTCTTCAACAAAGAGAGCTCTAGACTTCAACGTTTGCATTTTTTTTCATATACACACCAATAATTTTTGAAGTGAAGGAGGAACCATCATGTCACAGATGGGAAAAATCAAACTTAGCCGCTCTATTTTGTATCTTGTGTAAATACAAAGATGAAACAGATGCTTATTAATTAAGTGTAGGCAGGCGATGACAAGGCACAATGGCACATTACACCAGCTGTGAAGACTTCAGACAGCTTTTTTTATCCCCTCAGTCCATTTTCATATTACTGAGAAAACATTCTGAGTGTCAGAAAAGGTGTCAAAATAAAATGGTAGTGAGAAATAAGAATTCATCACTGCTATAAGCTTCAAAATTTTTTAATCTTTTACATCACAATCGTACCTCTAGGTGAGAGAGGAAGAAAGAAAAAATAAAGAAGTTTTCTATATATTCCTGGTACGTTATATCAGTCCTTATTTTGTGGAGACTGAAAAACTAAGAGATTTAAGAATGTACTTTGCACAATATGCTAGCTTGATAGACAACACTGTTTTAAGTTCGAAGAACACTTGTTCTCCCTATTTATGCAAAATGGCCAGAGTAAAAATGAGAATTTTAAATTTTGGAAGGGGTGAAAATCAAAATTATCAAAACAGAAATCATGTCCATCATCTTTGGTTAAACATACTATCATAGAACAGAATGAAAAAGGTAGTAATAGTAAAAGACAGTCAATAAAGAAAAAGGAAAAGGAAAGGGAATTCTGACACTGAGTGCAGCTGTAAAGTGAGCAGCTACAGGCATTGTTATACTTCAAGATTTTGTGGAACAGCAGATGAAAGATGTTTCAGCAAACCTAGTCTCATCATTGTACTCAAATATTTATTAGAGAAATAAAAAAGTAGAACAATTCTCTTGAACATTACAAGAAAAAACAAAAAGTATTGTCAGAATAATTATACAGAATACAGTATAGAAAATCTTTTTAATTACAGATCCTGTAATCACCTGATTAATAACGACAATATGTTATATAGGATTCATTGTCAAATTGTTTTTCTTTACAAAACATTTCAGATATTAAATATTCTTCATAATAAGGTTGATTGCATGGACATATTTCCATTAACTGCAGTTAAAACTGCACAGCAGAGCAAAACTGCAAAGAATGAATGTTAAAAATCTTTTCTGCAATTAATGGTAAGACATACTGTATCGAGAAAGAAAAAATAATAATAAAAGTATATAAATAATATCATAGAGAGGGCTTATGCAGAATTAACTAATTTATTACTTAGCTCATTTGTTACCTACTTTTTTTTTTTTTTTCTGAAATTTTAAAGGCTCATTAAACTTACTTTTATTGGGTTTGGACATTTAACCAAATGAGCTTAAACTCCATTTTATATGCACAGTGCAATTTGTTTAACTACTACTCTCAAAGAAAATAAAAATTCCAATTAAATAATCATTTTGATTAGTAGAGATTCTTAAATTTACATAGACTTTTTGTAAGTAATTATTATTTATTCTTTAAAACATGCATATTAAGTTGAAGTGTTAATATTTTCTTTCTCAGTAAATAGTCTATTAACCATTTTGAATCATGCTTATTCTAATTCTCAAAAACTGTACTTGTGAATTCAAAACAAAAAAAGTTTCATTAAAAGTAGGAGTTGATTTGGTAAGCAGTCTAGGGGAGTCACTTGTTACTTGATAACTTGTTACTTGATAAGCTCCTGTGTTCTACGTAAGAAATTAGATTCATTTGCCTTCCTTGACTATTCTTCCTGCACCAGTTCCTGAACTTATACTGTCTACTTTCTAGGAAAGGGTGTACCCTTGAGGTATCTTTGAGGCTGACTGTTGTGAATCAATCCCATCAATTTAAATAAAAAATAAACCTATGTTTCTTTTGTATGAGGTTTCCAAATTAAGTATCTCAGGTAAAAAATTTACTAAACGTTACTGAACCATAGAAAATTATGAAAGAAAATACATATTCAGTGAGCATATGTATGTCTTCAACATATTTATGGAGAAATACCAAAGTCAAAAATTTTAAGTTGATGTTACACTGAAGTGGCATCTGATTTTTCAATCTCATTGACATATTTTTGAAATTGAGCATTTTTAATATTTACATTTCAGCAAGCTCCATGTTGTGGAATAAAGAAAGTCATTATCTTACTAATGAGTAAAAAAGCTCAGCAACAGTAACTTGAGCCAGATGTGAACACACACAAGATGCCTGGCACCTACATGTGACCAGTTGTTGTTGCATGGGTGTGAAAGTTTGTAAGCATCTACAATAAATGTCCTTTGTTCTGCACCAGCAAGGGAGTCTTCACTTCTCTCACTGCATAGGCAAGGGAACTCAGAGCTCTCTTGCCAACCCGTGTTACATTATTTATTTATGTAAAATAACATCAAGACAAAAATTATAACAAGACAAAAATATCAAGTTGTAAGTTTGAGAATATGGCCTCTCAGAGTATCCAGTAGGATGTTCTCTTAATTTGTTGATACAAACCACCTGAAGTAAAGGGGTAGAGTAGAATAAGATATTTTCTTTAGTAAACAGGTGGGGTAGAATAAGATATTCACAAAGATATATGAAAGACAGAGGAAAACAAAACAAAACAAAACAAAATTATGTTCCTGCTTCCATTTTTTATGAATGGCTATCAGATCTCCTCTCAATTATCTTTCATGGCTAACAAACTTAAAAGACCTTCAGATATGTATAAACAGATGAGAGCCCCTCTCAGCCTTCTCTTCTCCCTACCAAATAGTTCTATGGTCTTTCAGCCTTTTCTCATTCTTGAGATGCTCCAGGCATTATCTTTGTCACCCTCCTCTGGAGTCTTTCTAGGAGATACTTGCCTTTTCTGAACAGGGGAGCACAGAAATGGACACAGTACTCATTAGACGTGGCCTCATTAGAGCGGAGCAGAAGGGAGGATAACCTCCCTCAACCTGTTGGCGACGCTCTTCTTAATGCATGCCAGGATATCATTGGCCTTCTTGGCCACAAGGGCACACTGCTGTCTCGTGGGCAACCTGTTGTCCTCCAGGACACCTAGGTCCTTCTCTGCAGAGCTCCCCTCTGGCAGGTCATCTGCTAACCTGTACTGGTGCCAGTGGACCCTACACTTGCTCTCGTTAAACCTGATCAGGTTGCTCTCTGCCCAGCTCTTCAACCTGTCCAAGTCTTGTTGAATGGCAACACAGCCTTCTGGTGTGTCAGCTCCTCTCAGCTTCATATCATCAGCAGATTTAGTGAGGGTGGGCTCTATTTCTCTGTCCAGGTCATTGGTGAAGATGTTGAACAAGATAGGACCCATTATCAACTCTGGGAAACACTACTACTTAAAAGGCAGCCGACTAGACTCTGCCGCTGATAATGATATTTGACCTTTGCCATTCAGCCAGTACTCAATCCACCTCATTCTCCTCTCATCTATTCAACACTTTGTAAGCTTCTTTACAAGGACATTACACGTATGCGCACATATAGAAACACAGGTATGCATACAATTGTACATACATACATTCAGTTACAACCAGAGGTAAGTCAATAAAATAATTTTTGTAGTTCATCCAATATTGTGAACTTTCAGACTTAGGCTCAGTAATTAAAAAAAAAAAAAAAAGAAAGAAAGAAAGAAAGAAAGAAAAAGAAAAAGTATTATTCTTTGTGTGTCTTCATTCCTACTGATTTTTTTAAATTTTTTAATATATATATATATTTATTGCAGGCCCTGGGATTCTGCCAATGTACACATACTTTTTTTTTTTTTTTTCCTTTCACCAGCACCCTCTTTGTTTTTGCTTTTTTATCAGAAATGTTGAAAATTTGAGGACTTAGGGACTAATATTTCACTAGAAATTTGTTCACAACCTCAGTCTTCTCTTCCTTGTGTTTATCTCTCAACAGAAAAACTGAAAAAAAGAACAGTAGTTCTGAGTAGATTGGCAGCAAAGTTCCTTCAGGAGTCATAATGTCAGTAGCCAAGATAACAATGTGAAGTACAAGAATTATGAAATTAATTACTTTGTTCATTCTGACCTTGATAAACCATGATGATCAAGGTCATTCTTGACTTTGATATCTATTTCAAGATTTTTTACATGGAATGCCCAAGGAAGATGGGCATTAAAAAGAAATCATCTCATTTTTCTCTGAAGACATAAGGGAAAAGTGGAGCTTGATTGTTAGAAAAATCAGTATTAATCAGTGAAGCCACTCTAACATGAAAAAGTACTATGATCTCTCTCTCATTTAAGTATTCTTAAGTTCCATTTCTATTAGATGAAATACACAGTCCTACCTTTTTTGTTTGTCAGACATTTTTGTGGAAGTTTATCCAATAGATTGCCAGTCCAACATTTTGGTAGCAATATTTGTCTTCCTTACAAAATGTGAAGTATTGGATAACTCAAATTATTAAACTATACCAGTAGATTTGTCTCCACTGATCTCTTAGGAAAGTAATAAAGTTATTGCAGAAATTTCAGATGAAATCTGAGCCTCCCAAATCCTTTCCTAATAATTACTCTCCTCAACACTATTTTGAAGCCTTTTGATTCATATACATATATTTATGAACTGAATTTTTTATTTTTTTTTTTTTTTTTTTGCAGATTTGAGGATACATTTATATCAAAGATAAGCATTTCAAACATTATTTGTTAAAAGACCTTGTATACATAGTAGAAAAGCAGGATAGAACAAATTATAATACCTCATTTTTGTTGTTGTGTACACTAGATAGCATTGCGAAAGGACTGTTCAATTAACTTATCACCCTGAAGTGTTTTTCTGTTATTATGGAACTCTTTGTTTCAGGATTCAAAAAAAAAACCAAAAAACAAAAAACAAAAAACAATTGAATAAGATTCAAGACATAAGAGATATTGGTGGTTGAAAAATCACAAAATTACCTGTGAATAGTTGTGTAGGAATTAGGGATTCTGCTCCCCAAAATCTGACAAGATCAGTAGCTCAAATGCACAAAGTGTGGGCAACAGAGGGAGATGGAAGCCATTGTATAGGAGGAAATCTGTGATATAGTTGCCATCACAGAAGCATGGTTAAATGACTTCCATGACTAGAATGACTCAATGGATGGCAATAAACTCTTCAGAAGGGACAGGCAAGGAAGCAGTCAGTGGTGTAGCCCTGTAATTTAAGGAGTGTTTTTACTGTCTTGAGCTTAAGGATGGAGATAGGATGGAGTGCTTATGGGTAAAAATCAAGCAGAAGGCCACCAAGACAGAAGATATAGTGGGAGTCTCTTGTGGGTCATCCATCCACAATGAAAATGTAGATGAAATATTCTATAAGCAGATGCCTCACAGTTGCAAACCCTTGTTATTGGGTGCCTTCAGCTTAACAGATGTCTGCTGGAAAAACCATACAGCAAAGAGAAAACAGTCCAGAAGCTTTCTGGAGTGTGCGGAAGATGAATTCCTGACACAGCTGATGAGTTTGCTATCCAGGGAAGAAGCCCACCTGACATTTTGCTTGCAGATGATGTAAAAACTAGAGGCTCTCTTGGGCATAGTTATCATGAATTGAAAGCATTTTAAATTGTTGGAAAAGTATGGAGAGGTCTTAGCAAAACTGTTTAGAATTCCAAAAGGAGGGAAGATGTAGGCCTGGTCAGGAGACTTGTTAAAGAGTGTCTCAAAGGCAGTCCCGAAGGGTAAAGTAGTCCAGAAAGGCTGGACACTCTTCATGAAGGAAATCTTAGAGGTCTTAAAACAGTCACTTCCCATGTGCTGAAAGACAAGTTGGTGAGGAAGAAGACCAGTCTGACTGAACAAAGACTTCTGGCTAGAACTCAGGAAGAAAAAGAGCTCATGATCTTTGAAAGTACAGGCAGGCCACTCAGGAGGACTACAAAGACGTAATGAGGCTTTGCAGAGATAACATTAGAAGAGCTAAAGCCTAGATAAAGCTTAATCTGGCTATTAATGACAATTAAAAATGCTACTTCAAATACATCAGCAGTAGAAGGAGGACTAAGGAATCTCCGTCCTTTATTGCATGTTGGGCAAGAAGAAGTGACAAAACACGAAATTGAAGTACTTAATGCTTTTCTTGCCTGAGTTATAGTAGTATGACCAATTGTTCTCAAGTACACAGCTGCCTGGAATGGGAGATAGGACTGGAGAGAGGAATAAAGTCCTCATAACCCAAAAGCAAACTCTACACCACTTAGAAACACATAAATCTCTGCGGCCAGGTAGGATCACTTAAGGTGACCCAGTACCTGATCTTGTTGTTTTATCGCATTGGCCTCAGCCCAGTGATCCAGCTTGTTCAGGTACCTCTGATGGACCTCCCAGCCTCCAGGTTAATCAACACTTACTCATAGCTTGGTGTCACTATCTGTACAGCTGTCCCAGACAGCTTTTCTGGAGCCTGACAGCAGAGGAAACTCACTGAGTGCACTGTAATGACCTGCAGCCCAGTAAAGCAGGAATCTAAAAAAATTAATCTTGTGCACATAAAACTTGTCTCTGTGACTCCATGAGAAAACAGTTTCAAGTTTCCAGGGAGGTTTAGATTGAATATTAACAAAATTTGCTCTACGGAGAGAGTATTATTGGGAAAGGTTAACCCGGGAATTGGTGAAGTCTGATCCCTGCAGGCATTCAAGAGATTTCTGGATTTCGTGGCACTATGGTAAATGGCTTAGTGTAGGTGAGGTTGATGGTTGAACTTCAGAATCTTGAATTTCATTTTCTAGACTATTTTGTGATTCTACAACTGTCACAGCAAATTCTCACCAAGAATCTGTGTGAGTATTGGTAACTCCACATAAGCACTTGAAAGTCATTACTTATTGTGTATATTCACTTTGTTTGTTAATGACAACAAAATAACTTGCAATATTTTTTGTAGCACATTATGGTATTTAAGGATTTATTTATAAAATTTAGTTTTATAATGTAACTGTACTTTATAACAGATAGAAACGTGACATGGTGCTTAATCTTTGGGGGAAGAAAAGCTAGTGGCCAAATATTGAATGTTTGCTATTTTCAAATGCTTGTTTCTACTCATTATAACTTACACAACGGGCCTTATTTCAAAAACTATATGTCACAAGCAGTTATGCTATGTTATATCTAACAGCTTTTGTTTATTTAAAACAAGAAAAAAAATCAGCTGATTTTTAACTTTCAGCAATGAATATTTAAAACATCTATTTTTAAGAAGAACCTGATCAAGTATTCTCTCTAGCTACACAGAACTTCCTTTATACATACAATACCTATCTTAAGGTCTAATATACATGTGATAAAAATTAATTTTAATTGAAGTGGTGAAATAAATAGACTAAGTGGCTTTGAAAATACTTTTTTCACAAAATATGGAATACATTAAATTAATATCTGCACAAAGGATATTGGGTCTTGAAATTCTCACTTGTAAAATCTAATTCAAGATCTATGTGTTCCAATACACACTTTCAAGCTGTCACTCCACTTTATCTTTCTTTATTTAACTCTAATCCTTGCCTAACTGTGGTTGTTGTGATAGAAGAATTCCAGAAGGAATAAGAAAATTGCATACGTATCAATGTTGTAAAACAAAACAAAGAGATTGTTATGATGCCAGTATAAACTCATACACCAGTACACAATCTCTCTCCCCATACAGGCTTTGAGGATACAAAATAGATTCCATCAGAAACTTTGGCACTAACTAAGAACAGCGTATCAAAACCCATTTTTTAATCCCTTACTGTCTGTAATTTAAACAGACACTTTAATATCATTTAATTAAATACACAAAACAAAACAGTTTGTGCAGTCAGTATTCCACTTGAAAAAGGCTGTTGGACAGTGAGTTATGCTTTTTTTCTGTTTTAGCCATGGGGATTTATGTTCAGTCATGTCCTGGCTTGAGACATTAGTTAAAATAAAATTTATGTTCACATCTTTGCTTTTTGCTTTTCTACTGGCAAATGGTAGCCAGGATTTGCTCTGGAATGTGCAGAAGGACAACTATGGAAAAACGTAAATACAGCTTTATTCTTTCAAATGCAAAAATAAACTGCCCTATATATTTATTAATGGTACAGAACACAATAAAAAAAGTCTAGGGATATAAATAGGAATTCAATTCTTAAAGAAACACAGTAAAAGAATATGACTCAAGGAAGACAATTATTCTTTGGAATTCCTTTACATGGAACAATTATGTAAACCACAAAAAGTAGTAGCCCTGCCATATATGTTGTCTTCTACTTTAATAAGACAGCAGCAGCAAAACAGATTAGCACAAGAAATGTAGAGAGTAGTTAAGCTTTACATGCCTTCAGAAACCCATGCTAGTACAGCATAAGACAGATTCCAAATGGATTTGTCCCCATGGTTGTAATCTGCGCAGAACACCATGAGAAAATCCATCCAGGACCCATTCAACACTGCACCACTATGGAGTACTCAGTATCTAAGAGCCTGTAAGACTTACCTGCAGTCTATGTTCCTTCTAGCAGTATGTCTAGCAGCTGTTCTATTAGCCATTTATTGCCAGACCTTCCTGACTGAAATTCACAATAACGCTGCACTCTTCAGATAACAGAACAACATCCCATGTTATTTACCTTTTTTTTCATAATTTGGTAATTAATTTATTAACTAGATTTTCATGTTATCAGCTACTCTATTTAGTGGGAGCTGTTGCATTCCAGTGCATGATGTCTTCAGTCTAAAATTCAAAGAAGAAAATTATTAAAGCACTAACTAAATAACTAAGTGAATATTTGAAGATATCAATTCTCAGAAATTAAAAAAAGGACTTTTAAGAACTCAATGGATCTTGCAACATATGTATATGTATTTCTTTTAGATAAAATTGA
The DNA here is from genome assembly GCF_019232065.1 of Centrocercus urophasianus. NCBI lineage: Eukaryota > Metazoa > Chordata > Aves > Galliformes > Phasianidae > Centrocercus > Centrocercus urophasianus. The sequence continues at coordinate 2,385,028 of NW_024884833.1, forward strand.
TGTGTTCCTAATTCAGTATTCAGGAGAAAATGTCCTATTGATTTGTTCTTAAGATTTAGTTTTTTCTCAACATGAGAAAGGTTATCAGCTTTTGCAGGAGAAAAGGAAATTAAAAATATCATAATTTGGTTAAACATGGATCTTTCCAGATCTTTCCTATTTGCTTGGGTCTTTGGCATTTGTTAGATTCTTACAAACAGTGACTTCAAGTGAAGTATATAAAGTTCAGCTCTATAAATGTTTTAAATATAGCATTATTTATTTCATTTATACTCTATTTTACACTAGCAGGCACTTTGAGATAAGAAGAATTTAAGAATTTTTTAACTGGAGAATTAAATTCAGTACAATTCCACTTGTATTTAAGCATAAATACTTAAAAAACTATGGCATGCCTAGAACACTAATTTTGAGATTCTCAAAAGACAAGATCCAATAGCTTGCATTAATAAATTATGAACTAGAAACTGAATCGATTTTTCAAAGTCTTAAGTGCTTGAGGAACTTAAGACACTTTTCAGTACAGCACACAGGCATAAAATGATATATTTTCAGAAACATCTAGGAGGGCAGATATATTTCAAAATGCTGTGTTGCTTATTCCCTACTGCTAACAGAATGAGAAGTTGCTTTGCATAGTAAGTGCATGTATAGAATCAGAAAAAATAAGGCACAACCTACAAATTATTCTTTTGGAAAATGATTTATTAGTCTGCCATTGTAATAGCACTTTTAAAGTTTTATGCATTGTGATGTTTAACTAATGAAATCTAATGGGAAAAAATAATTAAGATTTTCATTAAGAAAACAATGTTTTATATGGAAGTCCATCTTTTTTTTTTTTTTTTTTAATTAAAATAGTATAATTTAAAAAAAAGTTGTTTCAATGTGACATTGTCGTTACATTCTTCAACTGAATGATAATAATTTTTTTTATATAACTTAAATTGTATTTTGCTTAATGAAGTCTGTGAATTACTAGTTCCTGATTTATTTTAACAAAATGAAATATTGCTGAATTTTTGAGAAGCCTAATTGAACTAAACGCATTTTATAGCACATCAACTGTTTTTTTTGTTGTTATTTTGTTTTGTTTTTTTTTTTGTTTTTTTTTGTTTTGTTTTTTTTCCAGTACAGCTTTTGTGGATATATACATTTTTAATGTTAACATATTATTAAACTTTAATTTATTTTAAAGAGCAAAGGTCATCTGTTTTGTTTTGTTTTATTTTGTTCTGTTTTGTTTTGCTTTAAAAGGAGGTCATTTAGCTTAGAATGAAGATCTATCAAAGCAGAGAGGTCATCAGTTTAAATCATTATTCAAAAAGCCAGACTTCCCAATACATCTAAGACTGAAACTGAAAATCTGAAACTGAGGAAAAATTAAAAAAAATAAAATTAACATTCTAAATATGGTTAGCAGAAAACTTTTTTTTTTTTTTTTGTAATAAATGTTCTTCACAGTTTAAAAATTCTCAACCCAAAAATATAAACTTAATATGTATTATTGTTTTTATATATATTGTTAGATATTATACTTGTATCAATCAGTTTTATTTTTATGATGAAATAGAGAAATGGTCTAAGTAAAACATCAGATTAGAAATCCCTGAACCTTGAACTTTTCAGTAGTAATACTAATTGCAGTATCAATTATTTTTTGTTTTTTTTTACTCTGAGACAGAAAAATCCTGTCAACTCAGCTTCTGAGTTAAGGCATTCTTACATGCTGTGAAAGAAAATGGGATTGTGTAAGAGAATTCTTTTGAAAAATGTTCACAGGCTTGACCTACTGGACTAAGACTGACACTGTTATATATTATATATATATATATATATATATATAATACAAACGTTGATATCTGCTGGAAGGGCAGTCTAGGAGATTTGTGAGATATTTGGAAATTATTTACTTGTGGACAGAAACCACAAACTGATAAGGAGGTGCCAGCTGGACCTGGTCTTCACAGGCAAGAAAGAATGAATGGAAAATGAAAAGGTTGGTGTGGGCCTGGGCTGCAGTAACCATCACAACACAGAATGCAGGATTCTGAAAGGAGTGAGAAAAGCTGTAAAATTACATCCCTTGTACTCCTGAAAAAAAGATTTTGTTCTGTCCAGGATTTCACTGGGGGACTGTCAAAGATGGTGGGAAGAGCTGGTTCATCTTCTTGTGCTCCTTAGATTGCTAGAATGGTCCTTTTCAAAGTGCAGAAAGAAAAAAAAAATAAAAAAAAAAAAAAAAAAAGAAAAGAGGAAGTGGCAAAAAGCATATAAAAAAGCTATGAGTGCCAAACTGAGATGTAGCCAAAAAACGTTCAGAAGGTAAAGAGCAACAAGGATGGTTTCTTTCTAATATATATATGGTGAAATTAAGAATAAGGGAATCTCTGATCTACTGCTCAGTGGGGAAAGTAATTTAATGACAGAAGTATTTTTTGCCTCAGCCTTCATTAGGAAAGTTTGCCAGCTTCCTGAGCCACTAAGCACGTGATGGAGTTGTGAAGCTGTACCTGAAGGGGAGGATTGAGAATGACCACACAGGATACATTAAAATATGCTAGGAGAGATTCATCACCCTGCATCATTTTTGAAAGGTCACAATAGCCAGGAAGTTTACTCATGACTGAGAAAAGAGAAACTTCACTCCAAAAAAGGGCAAGAAAGAGGATTTCAAGAAACTGTATCATGTCTGTTTTACTTCAGTTCCTGGAATAAGATAAATCAAGTCATCCTCCAAGTCCCTACTGAGCACACAAAAGAAAAGAGACTGATTGGTTTCCTCAAAGGCAGCATTAGCATCAGAAAAAAAGAGAAAAAAGAAAACCACTTTGTTGATGAGCGTGACAGAATTGTTACAAATCTTCCGTTTATTTTACCCACTTTTATTCTCTTTCTGACTTTACACCAACAAGGATAATGTGATACTCTCTGAAACTTGATGTATGTCACTGAAATAGAAAGAAAACATGTATTTATGGGAAAACAAAACAAAACAAAACAAAACAAAAAAAAACAAACAAAAAAACCCTTCATAATGATTCGAGCAACTGAAAATGAAAATAGAATAAAATACAGAATAAAATATTTCTTTTCTTTTAACTTTATTCATTATTTATTATTATTATTATTTTTACATTATCCAGATTTTATACAGATTTTGAAAGTATGTTGAAATTTCAGTTTAATCAGGACATTCATTAAACAAGAGGAGAAAAATGGCTTCAGAAGGAACATTATTAAGGCAGATTACTATCTCAGAATTTACAAACATTTTTACTTTGTGTCTTTGGAGAGAATCTATACTTTTTGTAAATGAGCCTTCTGTAAGAAATGGAACAGCTGTACACAGCAAAAGATAACCAAAAGCAAGTTCTTTGAAAAGACCACTAATTTCAGCCATAATGGATTGCTAAGAAGTGATGTTTGCAAAAATAAGTCTTCCAGTTCACTATTCCATGTCCAATGCTAAAACAGCTTCAAGAAACTATCTCTAAAATTATACAAATGGGTTTGGTCCCTGTTAGGTGCACCCTGTTGGGTGCAGTTTCTTTACAGTTAATGTATTGCCAATGAACTTTTCTAAGGCATTAACTATCAAAAAAAGATAACATCCCTGGACTTCACAGAATCATAGAATCATTTGGGTAGTAAGGGACCTTTAAGATCATCTAGTTCCAACACCTCTGCTACAGGCAGGGAAGTCTCTCTCTAGACCAGACTGCTCAAAGCCCCATCCAGCCTAACCTTGAATGTTTCCAGGGAAGCAGTATTCACAGTGTCTCTGTGCAAGCTGTTTCAGGGACTCAACACCCTCACAGTGAAGAATTTATTTCTAATATCTAGTCCAAATCTACCCTCATCCAGTTCAAAATCATTTCCCCTTGTCCTGCTGCAACCTACCCTTATAAAAGTCCCTCCCCAGCTTTACTGTATGTCCCCTTAAAACAGTGAAAGGCTACTATCTTGGAGCCTTTCTTGCTATCTGCTCCTTGGAGCATTCTCTTCTCCAGGCTGAAGAGCCAGAACTCTCTCAGACTGACTCCAGAGTGGAGTTACTCCAGCCCTCTGTCATCTTCCTGGCCCTCCTCTGGACCTGCTCCAACAGCTCAGTACCCTTCTTTTGTTGGGGGCTCCAGAACTGGAGGCAGTATTCCACATGGGATCTCACAAGAGAAAGGCAGATGGGCAGAATCACCTCCTCTGACCTGCTGGTCGCACTTCTCTTGCAACAACCCAGGATATGGTTGATTTTCTGGGCTTCAAGTGCACATTGTTGGCTTGTGGAGTTTCTCATCAACTGACACCCCCATATTGTTTTCCTCAGGGCTGCTCTCACAGGCTGAATCACAGAATCACAGAATGGACTGGGTTGGAAGGGATCTCAAGGATCATGAATCTCCAACTCCCCTGCCACAGTCAGGGCCACCAACCTCCCCATTTAATACTAAACCAGGTTGCTCAGGGCACCATCCAACCTGGCCTTGAACACCTTTCTTATCTACCCTTTCAAAGATTTGATTCCCCTCCTGTTTGTAGGCTTCCTTAGAATGGCTCCCAAGCCATTCTCTGCCCAACATGTTTCTGTGTTGAGATTGTTCCAACCCAGTTACAGCACTTTGCACTTGGCCTTGCAGAACTTCATAAGGTTGATGTGGGACCACCTCTTAAGCCTATTCAGGCTTCTCTGTATGGCATACATTCCCTCTAGCATGTCAGCTGTACTACTCAGCTTGGTGTCACCTGCAGACTTGCTGAGGGTGCACTCGATCCCACTATCCATGCTGCCTACAAAGATACTAAATAGCTCTGGTTCCAACATTGATCTGTGAGGAATGCCACTCATCATTGGTTTCCATTTAGACATTGAGCCATTGATCACAACTCTGAGTGCGACCATCCAGTCAATTTCTTATTCAGGAAGTGGTCCATCCATCAAATAAATTTTTTTGTATTTTTTCTTCAAGACAGTTTTGCCTTCCAGCAGGGAGTTCTGTGTGATAAGAGTTTTGATGGAAGATGAGTTCAGGAAAGCTAACTGATATTCAGGGATCATTTCTTGCAAAATCAGAAGCAGTTTATTCCAAGAACTAGAAGTCAGAAAAAAATGCCAGGGAGCCCATATGGATGGCAAAACTCAAACATAAAAAGGGAGTACAGAGAAGGTGAAAACTGGGAAAGATGACCGGGGAGGAATATAGAGGCAATGTCTGGGAATATGTAGACACACTTAGAAAATCCAAAGCACAGCTCAAATTGATTGAAAGGGATATCAAGGAAAACAATGTTATTTTTATGTCTGTAGCATAGGATGACTAGAGAAATGTAGTCTTGCTGCTGATACAAGACATGGAAAAGGCAGAGATACTGAATCTCTGTCTCAGTATTCAGCAGGCATTGTACAGCAGGTGAAATTCTGGAGCAAAAATAAAAGTTTTACCCTTGGCAGAAAACGGTAAAGTTATAGAATTCCTGACTAAACTATGCAATTGTTAATTCTATAGGCCTTGCTGGATTTCATCCATGAGGTGACATACAATTGTGAGACCACTCTAAACTCAGAATGGTCAGATGCTTAAGGACTGGAGACAACCAAATGCCAGTCCTATCTTCAAAATGAAGGAGCACTTATTGAATTACGTTGACAGACAGGCCTTTCCCTAAGACATGGTGGAACATCAAATCTTGAAATCTATTTCAAGAGACATAGAGGATGAAAAGGTGATGGGAGTAGCCATTATGGATTTAAAAACATAAATGTTTGAACTAACATGATAAATTTCAATGATGAATTAGTGGGTTTGGTAGATGAGGGCACAGCAGTGGTTATCATCAGTGGTGACTTCAGGAAGGCTTTTGATGCTCTCCCATAACATCTTCATAGAGAAGATGTTCCAGTAAGGACTGAGTGAGTAGACAGTGAAATGGATTGACAACTTGCTGAACAGATAGGTTTAGAGGGTCATGATCAGTGGCACCTGTAACTAGCATTGTAACTCAGTGATCATTATGGAGTCAAATCCTGTTTGGTATATTTATATTTAGTATCTGTTAAACAGTACTGTCAAAAAGGCCCTAGTGAGTACCAAACTGAACATGACGTAGACATGTATCTTAGAAGCAAGAAACAAGACAAACTGCAACTGAAACAAAAAACAGCAGCAAACTGAAACAGGTGGCCTTTCTCAACACTGTGAGAAGCAACCGAGAGAGCTTAAATGCCTGGAGAAATCCTGGGGTGGGAAGTGAAAGATGGGTGGCCTAATTAATATAGGTAAATAACTGAAAGGAGGATGCAGAGTAGATGGAGCGGTGCTCTTTTCAGTGGTGTTCCATGAAAGGAAAGAGGCAGTGGGCATGAATGGGAAGAAATGCAGTATGAACATCAGGAAAAATTTTCTTACTCTGGCAAACTGAACGCTGTCATACATTGTTCAGAGATGCTGTGGTGTCCCTGCTTGACACAGATGACCTCCAGACATCCCTTCCAATCTCAGCAATTTTCTGATTGAAATAGTTATGATAGATTGATTGATTATTTACATGCTATTTATGCCATGTGAACCTGGATCAACATTTCTAAATTTAAGGTCCTTGAGTGTCTAGCACCAAGCAGACAAATAATATATTTCAGTGTGAAACCTTGCTTCTCCCGGTCATTCTGAATTTCAGAACCTAAAAACTAATAAGATTGATCAAATAAAATGTCTATCAAAGCATCACACTTTAATAAGAAAGACTGTCTATAAAAGAAACGTGTTTTTCTCTGATATATCATTTTTCTTTCTTTCAATTGACAAGAGTAGCAAGAATCTCAGGACTACTATGTAAGTATTTTAGACCAGCACAAATTATACTTTTTGCCTATCATATTTAGTTTAGGACCCAGAATATTCTAAGCACTGTTTCACTCACAGAAACAACCAACCAAATAAAACCAAACCATTCTACATTAAAAACCTGCAACTAGGAGAGAATTAAACAATTTGTTATGAGTCTGTCACACCAGACTTCTGCTGTTTCAGTATGCAAAAAAATTCAATATTATTAAGAGATGACAAAGCAGAAAAATGTTCCACTTGCACAAGATTAAAGCAAGAGAAGAAAGGAAGGGAAGAGAGGGGAAAAGGAGATAGAAAGAAGTAGGACAAGAGGAAATGGAAGAGCAAGGGAGCATGAGAGTCTAAATTTTAGCCTGGCTTTTCAAGGAGTCTTGGTTATTCTGAAAATCCCTTGAAGTAGAATCTGTGTGTATCTAGCCCACAAACTGTTCAAAAGTAAAACCTAGTGCAGTGCCCTGTAAAATGTTTTCCCACAGTGTTAACAGTACAAAAGGTTTCATCAGGTCTCTGAAGAGAAGAATTGTTTCATAAAATAAAGATTTTTGTCAGGTCAGGACAAATTCAATGTTTTCTTGTCATTGTAGCTGAGAATATGTTTTGCAAGAGAAATACCTAATGCACTTCTGAACAATGGTTGATCTATATACCAACATAAACGTTCTAATATTTTCTTAACTGTTATCTATGGAAAAAGTCAATCAAATTACTTTCAGTTTAGTATATGAATCTAGATCAGATTTAGAGGACAATGGAATTTATACCAATTATTTATTTTTGAGCAATTACAACAGTAGAATTGAAATACATTTTATCAGCCTCTGTTTCTAAAACGCTTTATGAAATCAAATAATTCCTGTTAAAAGTTTTAACGTTTCATTATACAAAAGTCTCCATACTTTCTTATAGCATTACAACTGATAATTTTTGTTTATTTTGCTTTGCTATGCTCTTGAATTTGATTGTTCTGGCTTGTTGATATTTATCTTATATTTACATATTTTTCTGTAGCTGGATGTAGCCATGAAAAAAAATAATAATTTTGAGTTTATGTCTATTTGTATGTCTAGGTGTTCAGGAAAATAAAAATCCACATTGATAAAATAATTTAAATTAAGAATTTCTACTTCACTGCAAGAAATGGTAAGGATTGTACCAACATTCCAATTGTTGTCCTTCAGTTAGAAGTAGTTCATTATTGTTTGATTACATTCTTTAGAACCAGTAACGTAGGAAATCCCATTAAGAAGCACAGTATGAAGTAAAATGGGTTTACAACGGGATGATTTAAACATTTTAGTGTTTAGAGAAAAAATAAGAGCTTTTTTTTTTTTTTTTTGTTATAAATTGTCTGTAAAATTAATATACTGGGTTTTTATTTGTCTTAGGAGTGGAGAAGGTTGTGAGCTTTTCATAGGTTTTTTTTTTTTTTCTTTTTTCTTTTTTTCTGTTTGCGTCTTTCTTTAAATAACATTTTTCAATTTAAAGTCTTGAAGTGTCCCAGAGAGAGACATGTTAAATATAGTACTCTTTTATAGTGAACAGAGCGCAGGATTTTGTGCACAACACCATATTATCTATTTAGCTCACTCCACTAACTGAGTTTGAATCCTTAGTTTTTACACTTTGAATGTACAAATATTGTCACTTGTAAGTAAAACACACTTAGATTGAAGCACAAATACTCAGCTTCCTGCTGATATTAATGCAAGATTTAACTTTTTAATGAAAATTAGCAACAATTGCTAATGTTTGTCAAATTTGGAAAGTAAGTTTGAAATTACTAGGTAAATTATTTATTATAGTAGTCAAATACGCAGATCTTGTTTTTTCAGGGAAGGAAAAATGTAAACAAACATGGAGGAAGGAATCAAAACCTGAAAAACACATAGATACCTTTAATTCTCCTGAGCAATATGTTCACTTATCCTGCTAATTAACCATATTATTCTTTTACCCTTTATTAAACCTGATCAGTCAGGAGTTGATTGGATTTGATTGGATTAGAAACACATCTACTGAGTAAACAGTTCCAGTGAATCTTTTCCTTTTTCTTCCAATATTTTGATTTCTTTAAAATTATTATTATTTGTAATGCACTAGCCTGAGGTTCTGCATCAGTTTTGTCTATTTGCTTACTCCCTACTGACTCTATTAGAAGGATAAGCAAAATTCACGTTAGGTGTTTGCATAGTTTACTAGATTTTTGGCTGACATAGGAATTAAGGAGGCACAAACTTAAGAACTTAAGGAAAATGTTTCATATTCTCATCTAGTAAGAGACATAATCTCTAGATGATTAAATAATCTGGTTTTCAGCCAGAATTCTTTTTCCATGAAATATAAACCTGTTTGTATGTTCAAAAATGTTTTTTCTTAATTTCTTCTATCCAAAGCCACAAGAAAAGAAAAATTTCTATTATGCATAAAAATGTTACATCTTTATATTTCATTATCCACCACCCTCCAGTTCATGAGTCTGGGCTTCCCAACCCATAGCAAAAAAAACCCAACCCAACCCAAACCAAACCAAACCAAACCAACCAACCAACCAACCATACAAAAAAACCCAAAACAACAACAACAACAACAAAAAAAACCCACCAAAGATAGGGCATGATAATTTTCTGTCATCTAGATTAAAAAATAATTATGAGAAAAGATTTTGAGAAATCTTAAGGTACTAAAAGATTATTGATAATTTAAAAAATCTATTTATCTATCTGTGTATAAATATGAGTGGAAATGACAGTATCTGCACAGAAAAATAATCCTCAAATAAAAGTCATCAACATATTCCAGTATTTGAAATCTACGAATCATTAATACTGTGGGAACAGCTAGTATATGGATCATCTTAGTAGATGGATCTGAGATTGCAGAAATTAAACTACAGTCTATTTGCTTCTATTACACTCTGGGAATTGCTATTAACATTAATTGAAGCTGCACGGACAGATCAGAGTGAGAGGAGACCCCATACTGCAGATAACAAAGTGTTTAGACATGAGGAGAAGGAGGGGAAGAAAATCCCTCCTAATAACATTAGGAGCTTGTTACAAATTAGAAGTTATACACCAGCTGGTTTAAATTGATTTTGTGGACTTGGTGTGAGCTCAGAGCAGCAGCAGTATTCATATTAGACAGAATATAGATTAGAAAATGTTATCACTCATTTTTTCAAGTGATGATCTGAGTGCCATTACTGAAAAGCATGAGTAGTCTAATATTTCTTTACATGCTTATTAGTACTTTAGCTAAAGAGAATCTGTTTAGGTGTAAATTTGTTATTGCTTTATTATTAATATTATTATTATTTTTAATTTAATCCCTTCTTTTCCTTATCTTGTCAGTGTAGGGGAAAAAAAAACTCTAGAAGTGTCTTTAGTTCCTGTTGGCTTTACTTTTCTGTATTGTTTCTGTATAATTATTCCTTCCCCTTCCTCTTTGTTTTATAATAAGTTTTAGTAGATAAGCCAGGATATACCAGCTACTTACATACTCAGTTATTTGTTTCACCTATTTTTTTCCCCAGAATAGATAGACATGAACATAAGTGGAGAGAATGAATAATTTCATTTATTTTTTCTTAACAATAGTAAGGATGATTGTGTAGTTGATTTTTGTCTTGGTACATCTTCAATTTCTGTCTTCAAATGCCATTACGCTTTCACTGTTTTTTTTATTTCCTATAGTACTCTAATAAGCAAAATCTGCAAATGGGTTGACAATAAAACACGATCAAAACATAGGGTTTGATTGATCCAGCTGATACAGACCAAGACAAATTGCTTTGCACTGATGGAAACTCTTAAAGCGTCTGGTTCCTTCACAGAATCGAACTGCATTACTCTATGTGATCCTATTGAAAACGAGGCTTTCTGGAAGAAGTAGCTGCACATTGTTTCACAAATAAATTCCTATGAAGTCACCATTTCAACTTGCTTCTGCCCTACAAAATACTATTCAGAAGAGAACTATATAAACACTTAAAGACCTACACCAGACAGATATTATATGTAACTTAAAGTGTCCTGGGCAGCCCTCATTGGTAACAACTTTTGTACTGATGGAGCAAGGACAAAGACAGAAAAAAAGTTATCTATTTTGGTAAAGTCTGGGGATAAAACTAGTTATACGCATTTGATGGTCTAACTAGAGATAATTTAAATTTAACTATGCAGTTGGGTCACTATGAGAAGTTTAAATCTAAATATAAAGTCAGATAAAACATAGTATGCTTAAAAAATAATTTACTATTTTCTGTACAATATTCTCTATTTTTATTTTGTTATGTAGGTTAGTATAAAGATAGATTTTAATCATAAAGGCAAATATTTTTACATGATATTGATATTGATACATGAATCTTTTTTTATCTTTTTTTTTGTTATTTTAAAAAGGCAAATTATCAATACAGAAGTTTCAGTAGGTACAGTAATTATGAGAATCCTTCTTTGCTTTTTTTTGGCTCAAAGCTTGCTTCCTGAGGTAGTTTGTTGAGGAGGCAAGTGATGGGTGCTGTGTGGCAATCAACATCGCTGTGTGGACAATTTTCCATCTTTGGAGCTGTTTGCCTTCAGAAAATAGTGCTCAGGACTGTTTACTGGTGGAAGAACTAGCCTGTGACCAAATAACTCCTGTTTGCTATGGGAGGCTGGGGGATGATACCATTGTATCCTGCGAAGGCAAGATGCAAGTTGGTGCCTCCCTGCTTCCTCTTATCTGCTGGCAAGGCCAGGAAGATAAGAACAAAGGAGTTTCCTGCTGAGGCCCCAGAGCCAGAAGCTGCCACTCAAAGGAGAGCTGACTCAACCACTTTGGATTTGAGCTATCACTCCAAAAACAGCTGACTCGACCACTCTGAAACTATTGAAAAGGGGCCATCATCACCATAGTCGTCTCTCGTCGTGCTTCGTCGTCGTTGTCAACAGAACAACTCTTGACGACCCACCGCTACTGAAGATCAAAGACTGAACTATGAACCACGCTGGATCCATGGTGGTGACTATGTCCCTCTTGCTGCCTATAAAGACTCCTTGCCTCTTCTTTCCTATCTTTTCTATCGCCCTCCTTCCCTTCCCCATTACCCTAATTCATAATAGTGTCCGTCCTCCCCTTCCCCATTTCCCTAATTAACATTTGTAATAAACTGGTCGGACCAACATTTGAACCGTTGCTTCTTAATCTCACGCCGGCTATATAGATAATAAAAGAACCTCCTCTCCCTCCTATAAATTGGAGCGAGACAGTAATATAAAAGTATTTGAGAAGATCTCACTGCATTCACCTGTAATATTTTTTCGTATTCTGCTGTACTCTATTCCAAAGAAAGTGTCTGCTGCCAACCTTGCTTATACTGGCAGACAGGTAAGAATGTACAGAATGGTAAAGTAATGAGGTTAAAGCACAAGGGAATCACCTTTCCTAGTTTTCACACAATCAAAAAGTATTCTCTTTTCAGCAAAATTTGAATTTGTACCTCAGCATCCAGGAGAAAGCATGACTAGCATACAATCTTACATACATACATCTTTCAGAATGAGAAGCATTGTCTTCCTTTTATTCCTCTGGTAGCTGAGTAAGCCCAGCTTACACGCTTTGCATCTCCTTCTCTTCACTGAATACAAGGTAACTCAGATTCTTATAACAGATACCTGAACAACTCTTCCTAACTTATAATGAAGAAAAATATTTTGGATGAGAATTATCATCCAAAATGATTTGTTCACTGCAACAGTCTTTCATCCAACCTTACATGAAAAAGGGAATACCTTTTTGGACACTGTTGGCCAAAATTCCTTATGAACAATTTCTGTTCATATTTATCCCACTTCTTACATATTTCATGAGGATTTTTCAAAAATGTTTTCCTGAATGTTTTTAAAACAGTTTCTTCTTGTCATAATTCCATCAGTTTAACACAAAGCTCTTACACATAACCATAGAATCATTGAATGATAGAATAATTTTGGTTGAAAGAGAATTTAAAAATCCAGCTCCAACTGCCTACCATGAGCAGGATTTTCCCATCCATTAGATCAAGCTATCCATGGCCCCATCCAGCTTGCCCTTGAATGCCTCCAGGGACTGGACATCCACAGCTTCTCTGGCAGCATGCTCCAGTGCCTCTTTCAGCAGAGTTTCTGCCTAATGTAAATCTGCCCTTCTTCTGCTCAAAGCCTCTTGTTCCATTACTATAAAACTGTGTAAAAAGTTGGCCTTCCTCCTGTTTATAAGTTCCCGTCAAATAACAGAAGGCTGCAATGAGGTCTCCCGAGAGACCTCATCTTGAACTCAAAGTCAATATGATATCAAACATGTATTTCATTATTTTTACGTGTTTTATGGATTATGTTTTGTTGAACAGTTATGAAAACACCTGTGGTTTTGTAGTGTTCAGTAAGCCTTAATTCTACAGTGCTGTATTGTATGCATAGATACACATCAAATGGATCAGGGTTCATAAAGTATTTAAAAATCTATATTAAATGTTGTACCTGTGGGCCTAACAGTGTAATTAAAAGACCACTTGTGGTAAAATGTATTACTTGATGTTTCACCAGAAAGGCAACAAATACATTATGGAGAGGTCTATAATAGCCTTTGTCATCCGAAGTTAGATGAAAACAGCTGGAGATTCAATTTACATTTTTATGAGATATTTATAAATAAAATTTATAGAAAATATAAAATATGTACTGACAGTGATACATATCAATAAAAAGTAATATTACAGAAGTCAAAAGCAAATAAACCAGATACAAAGTACTTTAATAAAGTAAGCTTTTTTGTTTAACAGAAAAATCCTAATGTGCTGGCTGAAAACAAAACAGCAGTGTGTGACAGTGTGCTCCTTCCTTGCCCTAATCTATCCAGCCTAACCATTTTACAATCAGCCATTCTTGACTTGAGGGCAACCTTGCTTTCTAGCCTAGGCTAGCTGATTAAAAAACCAATATCATGCTCAGCAGCTGAGGACTAGCTGAACCAACACCAATTTAATCAGAATGCTGAACATTATTTGTATTAAGCTAGATTTCGGAGAAAACCATCCTAGGTACCCAATATGAGTCAGTCATCTTATCCCATACATAGTAAACAGATCAAAACCTTTGAGCTGTCCTGTACAACAGTGGGCCGAATGGCAAAATCTCTCCTTGAGTAAAGATGTATCTTTAAGTCTGATTTATTTATTTTTATTTATTTATTTATTTATTTTCTGCAAAGCACCATAAAACATATGTGCAACACAATGTATCAAAAGACTACTCAACAGATGAGTACAACTTGGAAGTTAATTTACATTAAAAGGGACATAGGTCAATTATTGTTAGAAGCAAAGATACTCCAAGTTTCATTCCTCATTACACTGAGAAAAACTAGTAATTCTACAGAAATTACAAACTACAATTCTTCAAAATAATAACTCATGTAGAGGAATGGTTGATCTGAGATGAAGGTCAATCTTAAATCAATTTAACTTTTTCATCCTAAACAATCCTAAATCCTTATTATATAATTGTTACGCTGTTTTCACATACAATTGACATCTGAAAGCACAGAAATATTCTGCATTTGTGTGTACTGGGAAATACTTGACAAAGAGAGATTATTTTCAAAGTAACAAAGATATTTGAGATAATATTTAGCTTATTAGAGTTTTATGAAAGTAACATATTTAAAGAAATATTTTTAATATTAATCTAGCATTTTAACATAGCATTATAATAGAGCTTTAGATTAACAGTCATCATACATACATTAAAAAAAATTACACCTGCAAACCTGAAAATATTCCACTGTTCCACATGTTCTACAAAAGATAAATATATATAGATACAGGAAACTTACAGAATAAAATAGAACTTTTGCACTGGTATTCCACAGTAATTTCACAAGCCCAAACCAAAATCCAAAATCTACCTTAAAAGGATTATATGAGAAAGTTACACAGTCTGTGCATACCAAATGTATTCTCTTTTATATGTAAATTCTGTCTGGACTTTTTGAATATCTGAGAAAGTCATGTGTGCTGAGAAATCTTTATACTGCAGTGCATTTAGATAGTGCATACATTATGCTAGAAGTTTGAAAAAAACATCTAATAGAGTGAAAAAATAACTCAGTATCAAAGCTTATCTTAAATATGTTGCAAGCATGTACGGAATGACATTTTCTCTTTGAGCCAGTTTTTTAGAGATAAATATTTTTACCCTTTTGTCTACTTATTTTAATTATTTATTTAAAGAACTGCTAGAATAATGCAGTCAACATTTTCAGTATATTCCATATGTTCAGACATTTGGACAAATGGTTTGACTATCATAAAATCCTAGTGCAGATCAAAATAAAGTGATATTCTTGGCAACACAGTATGGTAGGAGAAAGAAAAGAATGGCTATATGAAGACAGTGTATTCCAAGTGAAACATAGAGATAGATCTAAACTTCTGAAAGATTTGAAGATGTCTGGTCTATTTCATAAAGATTATATTTGACAAAAACAAACAAACAAAGTTTGGCCTATAAAAATGCTTAAGTCTCCAAAAGGCATTGATGATTTCATAGAAAACAAACAAACAAACATGTAAAAAACATTTTTGAGTTCTTTGAGCTTAGCTTCTCTCTACAGGAAAATGTTTTGTAAGACAAATAGTGTTTTTAATGCAGAAAATAATCAAAAATTTTAAAATATTTAGCTTCTTTCCAAATACTCTGGATAGGTATATATAGCAACATTATATATATATATATATATAGTTCTGGGAAAAAAAAGCAGGTAACATCAGAGGAATACCTAGTAATGTGGAAGAAATATAGTCTTCGTTTTCATAAAGATTTATTTTATTAACCATCATGCTCTCTTTCATACATTACGATTTTATTCAAAAAAATTCATTTTTAGATATAGATGATTGATTTGCTTATTTATTTTACAGAATGTTTTCCCATTTAAATGCAGTGCATTTTTTGAAAGCACCACAGCAATGGAATAAAATTCCTAAGAAATACAATTCTGTCAAGGATTAATACAGAGTGGCAATATGATTATAGCACATCTGCATGTTCTACTTTTCTGTGTGCTGAATAATGTTAAAATTGGATAAACATAACAACTGTAAGTTTTCCTAAATAAATACAGCACAGATACAAAATGCTTAAAACAACTAGCATTTATGGAAAGTGTTAACATAATTGAATGTATTTAAGAACATATTCAAATACATATGTTCTTACAGAGAAAGTGCTGAAGACTACATTAAGGAACCTAAAAGACATGTCAATGGCACTTGGAAATTGAAGAATATACTCAGGATAAGAAAATTCATTATCTTAGTCTAGCAGTTATTTAAAAAATAATAATAATAATAGTAATAATAAATATTTGAATGCCATGAGTCTACTTTATTTTGAGCATCTGAGTTGTAACTGAATAAAAGGAAGAAAAAGATGCTGTGAAATTTGTTTTTTGGCATATCCAGTTTTATGATTTATCCTCCTCATGGGCAACCTGGTTTTCAAGATACCTTAATTTAAGGAAAAGAAATATTTATATATATATATATATTTGCTTGAAGGGAGTTAGAAATATATAAGATTTATTATTATTATTATTATTATTATTATTATTATTATTATTATTATTATTCTATTTTTTTGCTTTTGTCTCCTGTTCTTGCTAACCTCAGGCAAGGTACTTCACCACACAATTATGTGATTTGGATAAGATATGAAAAATAGAACACATTTATAAAACATTCAAACCATTAAAAAAGGAGAGGAACAGAGGTGAAATTTCATAGCTAAAACACATAACCAGTGATGGAAACACTATTTTCTTTCGATTATTTTATACTGTAATTTATGTAGGGGATCACTTGTTTGTGATAACTACCTTACAAAAAATGTAATAAAGTCACTATAGAGAGAATTACATCACAAATGCTTATACCAGCTGTGAAATTAAAACAATTAGAATAAGTTGCATTGTTGCAGATGTGCTGCCTAGCAAAGGAATTGTTCTTGTAGCTCAGCAATGTAAATGCATCAAGACAACAGTTTTACTGAAAATTTTTCCAGTTTCCCTGATTGTATTAAGGTAATTTACCCACATCTTACAGTTTAGTATGTACTGCATAATATAGGCACCAAAGGAATAGATCATGATAAGGTAACACATACAAAATGACTTACAGAGATTCTACTTTTGAAAGGATGAAGCTTCTTTTTCTGTACTGTAATTCATTTAAGTAACAACTGTAACGGTCATTCTAACACTAAAGCTCCAAAAACTGAGTAATATAATTGCAAATTCCATACAGTAACTTTTTCATTTTTATTCAAGTGCTACTTCCAAAGAGCTAGCAAAACTCCAAATAGTATATATATACATATGTGCTACATAATTGTTCTGCTATTAACAATTGAACAATTTGTTAAAGAACAGGTTAAAAACATTATACTTATTACGTTTATTTTATTACTAATGTTTAGAGTGGATGCTATTCAAACAGCACTATTGATTTCAGTTTATTAGATTAGAAATAAGGCTCACACTAAAGTTTGCAAGAATATTTTCTTCAATAACTTTAGGTCCCACAAAGGTGTTGAGACTTTGTCTTCCACAGAGTACCCTGGTCTGTATTTCTGAATAAATGTTTTTCCTTTATTTGTATATAAATGTCTAATGTCATTTTACTACAGGGTTTTGTTAGCTGAACATGAAACACAAAGCTTAAAATAGTTCTATGTTTTGATATGGGGGCAGAGATTATCTGATTTTTTTGCACAAAAATGTTATGTTTTTACACATCATGTTTGCTTTTTCATTAATTAATTCATAGTTTTTTAACTTATTCTCCAACCCCTTTCCAAACACTTTTTGTTTGTTTGTTTTTGCTGAAGATGGTTGTGATGGGATATAGTTATTAACAAATATCATTTTATGTGTACTCATTATTAGTCTGGACAATACCTTCAGTGTTGTAAACGCAGTGTAATTTCCCTTAGCTAATATTCAAAACAAAAGAAATTCAAATTCAAAGCTAAATTCAATAAATTATATTTGTTGATTTCAAATATTTTAGTAGTCAAAAAGAATCAGAAGATATTTGTGTTTGCTTGAGGACAGCACTTTAAACATAAATACAGTGCAGTATTAAGATCAAGTGTACATGGTTGATTTCCTCAATGTGAGACAAAGATGAATACATGTAACATTTTCCATTTTGATTCTTGTATGGATGTTATTCCACTTGCTAATATTATGGCATTGCTTTTATCCCTAATCACTATGTGACAGAAATATCAGAATAAAATTGATACACATTTATTAATAGCTAGTGTACTGGTAAATTGTTTAACAGTGACTACTGTGGCGAACAGGAATAATCAATTCTCACAGAACATCAGCTATTACGTTATTCCCACAAGTTTCTACTTTCATTTCCTATTTTATCTATTCTGCCAAAATATATTTGCCATCATCAGAGTCAGTGAAGACTACATGACTATATCCTTTGGAATGTTGAGCTTCACCCAAATGCCAGCAGTTTATATACATACTCTGAACAAATCATATTTCAAACTGTAATTCAGACAATATACTGAGCATTTGTATCTGGGATCCAAAAGACATAGGTTTTGAGGGTAAGTAGAAACTTTAGAGACAAAATTAAGAAGACAGAAGTGATAGGCTGGAATTTGTGTTTTCCTCCAAATCCTTGACAGCCAAGGATGAATGCTACATATCAGCTATATATAAGTGCAAAGAACTATCAGAATCATATCATAGAATGATTTGAATTTGAAGGGGACCTTAAAAACCACTGAGCTCCAAGCCCCCTGCCATGAGTAGTGTTGCCAACTGCTAGATCAGGCTGCTCAGTACCCCATCCAACCTGGCTTTGAATGCCTTCAATGACAAGGCATACTCAACTTCACTAGGTAATCTTCTCCAAGTTAAAGATCCTGAACTCCCTCAACCTTTCTTCAAAAGAGAGGTGCTCCCGCCCTCTAATCCCCTGACCATCTTTGTGATCCTCCTCTAAACCACAACAGCTTCACACCCTTCTTGCACTGGGGGTCTGAGGCCTGGATGCCATAATCTACATGTGGCATTATAAACACAGGGAGGGGAAAGTAATAGTTGCTAAATAGCAATAAAGTTTTATATGAATGTATTTTTTTTTAAATTATTATTTTATGTTTTTATTTTATCTTATGTTTATTTGTTTGTTTTCCAGAAGGATGTAGTAAACTACTTTAAAATCACTTCTGGATATTAATTTCCTATGCTAATAACAGCATGTAACTGACATTTCTTTGTGAACTATAAAAGATTTGTCAGGGATAGTTTAAATTTCAAAGATAGTTTAAATTTCACAAAGTTGTAAGTAACAGAAAGTATCACAGAATCTTCAAAATTATCCAGAACTGCTCAGGGAAACAAAAATGGTAAAATATGACATAATTAAAATGATGATAATAACAATAATAATAACAACAATAAGAATAATAAAATCTAGATTATGTGAAATACATAAAGAGGCAGAAAAGATTTAAATGATGCAACTGATAATGAGATAATTAAACTCTAGAGACAAAAAAATGTACTTTTAAGAGATAAAAAAACATTTCTGACTGTGAAAGAAAATCCACAGTGAATCGAAAAATTGTCTGGATTTTTATTCTTCTTAAACCTTCTGCATATTATCAAAGAACTAAAAATAAAATTTTGACATTAAGTAAAACCAGACTATTTATTTCCTTGCATCTTCTCACACTGCAGCTTTTCTAACTGCAAATCTCATGAGACAAAAAGCAAGTCATTCATGGTAAAAATTATACAGTATCCATAATTTTAGAAGATGCTAGCATGAGAAATATGCTCTTGAGAAACTTTTTAATATAATTCTTAAGTTCAACATAAGTGGTAAAAGGTGGTAGAGTGATAAAATATGTTCAAATAATTCTCACAGAAAGATTCCTTAAGGATAATCACTTTTTATATGTCTAAGACATTTGCAAGCCATCTGTTAAGTGCAAGAGTAATAGGTTGTTCTTCCAGTTTGTATCAGCAGTGATTCTAAAGCCTAAGTAGAAAAAAAAAAAAAAGACAGGCAAGCCTCACAAAATGCTAAAACTACATAAACTAAATAAAATATGAGTGTTTGTAACATAGCAGTGTCCCTCAAGTGCTATACCACCCAGCTTTAGTGAAAAATCTTTAACCAAAGAAAATAAGGCATATGAAATATCTAATCTATAGTTCTCTGACTTTGACTTCTAAGACATATGCAGTTAATAACATAAGCCCAGTAGGAATAGCATACTTCAAAATATTTCTGCAGAAATTAAGGGAAAAAGAACAAGGAATGTGAACTATGTTTAGCAGAGTATGCTCTTGCTGAAGGAAACAGGAACAAATTTTGACTGACTCCTTAGCAATGCAATGTTGGAGAGAAGTAAGCAAAAATTCTACAGTTCAATCTTACATTTCCTCCATAATGGAAAGTAAAACATTAAAATAAAACAAACAAACAGAAAGTCTTGGCATATATGCTTAGATCCTTCTGGTTCCTCTTGCTTTAGGAGCAGAAAATATAGACAGTACTACCGACTCCCAGGGAAATTATTTGAGTGGCTCTTCCAATATTGCATACACTTTGTCTCTAGAACAAGAACAAAACTGAATTGTTGAAGGTATATAGTATACGTATAATCACAGTCATTACTGTATGACGGCCTGAAGTGATTATTTTATGGTTTTGCTATTGATTAGCCATAATTAGTTAAATGTTGCTTTCTAGGATACCCAAAGACAGTGAATGCCCTCATTTTATAGGATTGAAAAAATGCTTTAACAAAATGGGACACCTGTGACAGCACAAGAACAGTCAAAAGAAAAAGCACCCATTAAGCAGAACAAAACATTTTTTTGACTTCTTATGATAGCTGAAATCTCACAGCTCTTTGTGTTACGGCTTGCATAGTAATATTATACTCCTTTATACAGATCTCAAATTCAGGCATGCACTTACCTGACTGCAGGAGAACAGTTTCAAAGTGTTTTCCTCCTGTAAGTCCCAATTATCTACTTGCAGTTCAATATTTCTGCTGTGAAATGTCTGATGTATTTTTGTTGGTGGTGTTTTTTTTTTTTTTTTTCCTACTTTTTCTTCCCAGCGGAATAGTAGGGAAGAAAGCTCAGAGATCCGAATCCTACTAAGTGCCCCAGCCTTTATTGCAGTTCTTTTAGGACTAGACTGTTCAGCATCATCTTCAGGAGCAAAAATATGCACTGTTATCCAAATGAATTAGCTCAGTTGTGCTAGTTCTCACTTGGTTGCAGTGAAACTAGATGACAAGGTTTCAAGTGTAATTTGTGTTATAAAAAGTGTCAAAGAGATTTTCAGTTCCAAATGAGCTAACAAAACAACGTATTTCTGCTAATATTTTGCCTTGAACATGTACTTTAGTATTAGAAATATTTCCTACATATTAATCTCTCAGAGCATGAGTTCACATACTGACCTGACAAGGAACATTTTATGTCAGCGTTGAATAGTATGTCAATGCAATTGCAAGTATCTCAATGAGAAAAGAATGCTGAAAATTCTATCACTTATACATATATGCTCACATCAGGTTGTAAAAGCCTATGTATGCAAGTAGAAGTTCTCACTTTTCATCTGCTATAAAACAGGCAAGCGTAACACAGCGTAATTTCATAAAGTGAAGAATGAAATACAATAGCTAATATAAGTGATATTTTAAGCATTTGAAAATAACAAAAAATATTACTGTAAATAGTAGCCTTAAATCCTTGTAATGTCTGTATATGCAGAATCTCTGCATCAATAGGCAAACACAAAATTGATATTAAACTATACTCAGAGAAGGCAACAGATTAACCTAAACTAGCTATACTGATAAGTGAAAAAAAATAAATAAATCACAAATAAAATACTAACCCATCTTCCTTTATGGCAGATAAACAACTTTATCTTTTCAAGATAAATAATCTAATACTTATTGTTTATAATTATATATTTAGCAGGCTGATAATTTTATCTTCTGCATTACAGCTAAAAGCACACAGTTGTTCACAAAAGAAAAATAGTCAAAGCTGCAAATACATGTGAGGATTTTCCAGAAAATCTCTATCAGAATCAGTAAATTAGGAATTTATTCTCAGATTATTACTCAGATTATTAGTTTGCTTGCATGCATGATTGTAAAAGAGATATACCACAGCATGCTGTTCATGTCATTCCCTTTCATTTGATAATTTGAGGAACTGACTTTTTTTCTAGAAAACTTCAAATAATCAATTCAGATAAAGACCAAAAAACATACATATTTATTTTTAATGAATGTGTAAGTTTGCATTATTTGTCTGAACACAGGAATTAATGAAACCTGATTTATCTGCTATTTCCCAATCACCGCATACCTGTAGTTACCTCCACTTTCTTTACTAATTGTAATATTTCCTAGTAATCATCTGACAACATCTGACACAACTGAAGCATCTTATCACATTTCTGAGATCATACAAGGCTGGAGGGAACTGCAGGAAGCAACTCGGGAAGAAATAACCAGAACTGAACCACACTGCTCTTGGCCACTTGTTGCTGTATTGAGCTGGGGTAGTAAGTGTCTCCACTTCTCCTTCCACCACACATTATGAATCTGTAACATATTAATACTTCAGGAACCTAACTTTTTGTTGCTGCATGTGGTTAAAATTTGCATAATTTGAAAATTACTGGGAATAAGGGAAACAGAGTAAATACATTAGTCTTTTTTCTTCAGAAAAGTAAAACAGCCTCAAATAATGATAAGAAACTTTTAAGATTAATAAAGTAATAGCTCACCCAAGTGAAATATGTCTTATTCTGTAAGATCACATACATGCTTCTTAAACTGAATACATGAGAAAACTGCCCCTTGAACATGGACAATATTGCATGTTACAGAGAAAGCCTGGTATTATAAAGAATAATTAATTAGCCAGTTCATTACTGAAATAAATAACATTCGCAAATCTTTTCCTTTTATAATCACTGAAGCTATTTGATGTAAGCAATATAAAGATATATTTTGCACCTTCCAAATATTACTAAGTTTGATGGGTTTGCATTTAATTACTTGAATAAATGAGCCTTTTTCCCTCCTTAAGATACTAGTTCTACTGTTCTTGGAAGTATGAATACATTCATCTGAAACAAAACATTGTCTGAGATAACGTACTTTAAAAAGTGAAATAGATTGTACTGTGCCACATTTACATTAAAGACAGAATGGGAACAATATGATGTATTTTAGGGTCTGTATGCATACAGCTGAGTTAAAGTTTGCAACTGAGGCAAATACAATACCAACTTATATTTTGAAATAGAAAGTTAAGGAGAATGCTATGAATTTAGGTATGTGTATATTTTTTACTATTTATTTAATATGTTCACTATTTTTTATATGTTTACTATTATTCTGTCAGTAAGCATAAAAGACAGTACAGCTTTTTTTTTTTTTTTTTTTTTTTTTTTTTTTTTTCTGACATAACATACGAAAAATAAATAAAGAACTTCCCGTAGATGAGATAGAAACTTTTACTTTATTTTGAATTAATTGGAAAATATATTTTAAATTAAGTGGCTTCTGTTAATGTATTTTCAAACAAAGACAAAATAACACTTTTTCTGTAAATACACATTCAAGCAAATTAAGACAGGTTTTGCTTGTTTATTTGTTACCCTTTGTTTGTTTTGTGTGGTGTTTTGTTTTACAAAAAATACTGAACTTCAGTGGAACAAGTTGGATTTTCTGCATTCAAACAAGGTCACTCCTCTAAAAGTTTTTGCAGAATATTCCTAATATAAAAAATAGGAAGTGAATATTTTAGTGTTTTTTATGCAGCAGTACCAATCATCTACAGAATAAGTAAGAATTAGGCCAAAGACTATTCATAGCCAGTTTTCTTTGGGAATCTGCTTTTTACCCTTTCAGCTTCTCCTTCACACCATTCCAATTTCAGCCAAGGAGCAAAAAAAAACTGTGATTTTTTTTTTTTTTTTTTTTTTTTAAAGTTTATACATTTCATTCCTGTGACATTTGCCGGATTTAATTGCTGATGACAGCTTTCTCATCTCTTGGCACACTAAAACCAACAACAGAGAATGTTTCAACTCACAGGTATTATTTAGTGAGTATGTTTGCAAGAACAGGAGAAAACAGAATCGTTCTCATCATTCGTTACATAAAGATACTACATCTTTAGAAAATAGAAACTAGTTTTTCATTTGACAACTGGATAGCAATAATGGCTAACAATTATGCTCCAAACATAAATTCTTCTGTCTCTACATATTCATCTCTATGAGATGGAACTTCTCCGTGTTGTTTAAACAACAAATTACATTTTGCAAGGATATTCACAAATCAGATTTATATTTCTGTTCTGCAGAAATAAGTATTGGCATTTTGGTGTTTTTTTTTCTGCTGTTTTGGTTCACAAAGGCAGGTGGAAGCATAAGTCATACAGTGTGACAGAAAGTTGATGATTTCATGGAATCATAGAATCACAAGGTTGGAAATGACCTATAAGATCATCTCATCCAACCGTCTTCTCATTACCATTGCTACCACAAGCTAATAAACCATATCTCGCAGCTCATCCAAACGACTCTTGAACGCTGCCAGGGACCGTGACTCCACGACCCCTCTGGGCAGCCATTCCAGTGCCTGACTACTCTGTGAGAGAAAAAGTTTTTCCTCATGTCCAACCTAAACCTGCTCTGGTACAACTTTTGGCCATTCCCCTGGCTCCTGTTTGTTGCCTGGGAGAAGAGGCTGTAAGAGATTATTCTTTTACATCATTGTCTCAAAGCTTGCTGGGGACACAGATGAACAAGTCCAGGCAAGTCGTGGGCAAAGGTTGTGAAATCCTTTGTCTGGGGGACCAGATGGACAAGGCCAGGACAAGGCCAGGGGCAACAATGAGCTAAAGCTAAATAGCTGTGAAGTGCTCCATTGTGTGGACCCATCTCAGGATGATGGCCATCTCAGCGGGTACTCAGTGACTCTTGATCAAAGCCCATCCTTGTCATGTAGGCAGGAGAACAAGGAGGATATAAGAGGAACCGAAAACCACGAGGGTAGGACTCCTGACCATCAGATTCATCGTGAGGTGACTCCTGCATGCTGTTGAACTCTCCTGTGCCTGCTGCCTAAGCGCTGCTGCTTCCTCAAGGATTGGCTCCTCGACTTCCTCTGCTACATGCTTGCTGCCCAAGGCTGGCCACGCTGCTGCTCCTCGCCCCCCGCTGTGTCTGCCTCGGACCTTCAAACACTGTGCAACAGGACCAGTGCTGGATCCTGGTGGTGACTATCCCCACTTTACGCAACTCTTGCTTCTTTCCCATCTTTCCCATCGCCCTCCTTCCCTTCCCTTCCCTTCCCTTCCCTTCCCTTCCCTTCCCTTCCCTTCCCTTCCCTTCCCTTCCCTTCCCTTCCCTTCCCTTCCCTTCCCTTCCCTT
>NW_024884833.1:2410510-2494862 GCF_019232065.1 Centrocercus urophasianus
CCCTTCCCTTCCCTTCCCTTCCCTTCCCTTCCCTTCCCTGTCTCCCTGATTAGGTTTTGTAATAAACCAGTCGGAACAACATATGAACCGTTGTTTCTTAATCTCACGCTGGGTATACAGATAGTAAAAGAACCTCATCTTCCTCCTATAAATTGGAGCGAGACAGAGGCCAAACCCCTCTTCACCCCAATTTCCCTTCAGGAAGTTATAGAGTGCAGTGAGGTCTCCCCCTGAGCCTCCTCTTCTCCAGACTAAACAATCCCAGCTCCCTCAGCCGCCCCTTATAAGACTTGTGCTCCAGACCCCTCACCAGTTTCATTGCCCTTCTCTGGACACACTCCAGGACCTCAACATCTTTCCTGTAGTGAGGGGCCCAAAACTGAACACAGTACTCAAGGTGCAGCCTCACCAGTGCTGAGTAGAGGGGGATGATCACCTCCCTGCTCCTGCTGGCCACACTATTTCTAATGCAGGCCAGGATGCCATTGGCCCTCTTGGCCACCTGAGCACACTGTCGGCTCACAGTTCAGCCGAGCATCAACCAACACCCCCACGTCCCTCTCTTCTTCACACTCATCCAGCCACTCGTCCCCAAGCCTATAATGCTGCATGGGATTGTTGTGTCCAAAGTGCAGGACCCGACACTTGGCTTTGTTGAACCTCATCCCATTCACCTCAGCCCAGCAATCCAGCCTGTCTAAATCCCTACTCTCAGGCAGATCAACACCACCTCCCAGCTTGGTGTCATCTGTAAACTTACTGAGGGTACACTCGATCCCCTCATCTAGGTCATCAATAAAGATATTAAACAAGATGGGCCCCAGCACCAACCTCTGGGGGACACCACTTGAAATGGGTCGCCAGCTGGACTTAAATCCATTCACCACTACCCTCTGGGCACGGCCCTTTAGCCAGTTCCTTACCCAAAGAAGTGTATAGCTGTTCAGACCACGGGCAGCCAGTTTCCCCAGAAGGATACTGTGAGAGACCATGTCAAAGGCTTTGCTGAAGTCTAGGTAGACTACATCAACAGCCCTTCCCTCATCTACCAGACTGGTCACCCAGTCATAGAAGGAGATGAGGTTGGTCAAGCATGACCTGCCTTTCATGAACCAGTGCTGGCTGGGCCAGATCCCTTGGACACCATGCACGTGCCGTGTGATCTCACCCAAGTTGATTTGCTCCATTACTTTCTCTGATATCGAGGTCAGGCTAACAGGCCTATAGTTCCCCAGATCCTCCTTCCAGCCCTTCTTGAAGATGGGAGTCACATCAGCAAGCTTCCAATCCTCTGGGACCTCTCCAGTTAACCAGAAGTGCTGATAGATAGTTGAGAGGGGCTCAGCAATCACCCCCACCAGCTCCCTCAGCACCCAGAGGGTGTAGACCATCTGGTCCCATGGACTTGTGACAGTCCAGATGGAGGAGATACTCTCTGACTGTGTCCATCTGAATTGCTGGGGGTATATTCTGAGTAGTGTCCCAGACTTCCAGATATGGGCATAAAATGCCCAGAGGATAACTGATCTATCTATTAAAGGCAGATTTAACGAAAGCATTGAGGACCTCAGCCTTCTCCTTGTCCTCAGTGGCAACATTCCCTGCTGCTTCATGTAAAGGATGGAAATTCTTCCTGGTTCTTCTTTTGCCATCGATATATTTATAAAAGGATTTTTTATGTCTTTTACTCCAGTGGCCAATCTGAGTTCAAGTTGGGCTTCTGCCATCCTAACTTCCTCTCTGCATACCTTAGCTGCTTCCTTGTAATCTCCTCAAGTAGCCTGTCCCTTCTTCCAGAGCACATAGACTCTCCTTTTCTCATGGAGTCTCAACAGTAGTTCCCGGCTCATCCACACCGGTCGTTTTCCCCTACGGCTTGCCTTATAGCACTCAAGGACAGCCTGTTCTTGCGCCTTTAAGATTTCTGTCTTGAGGAGTGTCCAGGCTTCCTGGACCCCTTAACCCTTGAGAAGCGACTCCCAAGGGACCCATGCTACAAGCGCCCTGAACAGATCAAAATCCACCCTCTGAAAGTTCGAGAAAGTAGTTTTACTGGTCGCTCTTTTGACATCTCCAAGAATGGAGAATTCTACAATTCCATGGTCGGTGTGGTCAAGATGGTCCCCAACCTTCAGTTCTCCCACCAGTCCTTCTCTGTCAGGAAAAAACAGGTCTAGCAGGACACCACCCCGGTAGGCTCTCCTAACAGTTGCATAAGGAAGCTATATTCCATGCAGTCTAGAAACCTCCTGGACTGCTTCCTCTGCGCTATATTATATTTCCAACATATATCAGGGAAGTTAAAGTCTCCCATGAGAACAAGTGATGGCGATTGCATGACTTCCGCAAGTTGCTTATAGAATGCCTCATCCAACTCTTCATCCTGATTAGGCGGTCTATAACAGACCCCAGCCATGATGCTGCCCCTACAGGCCTTCCCCCTGATCCTTACCCATAGAAACTCCACTCTATCCCTCCCAACCCTGAGCTCTTCAATCTCAAAACAGTCTTTAATATAAAGGGCCACACCAACACCCTTCTTTCCTCATCTATCCCTTCTGAAGAGCTTGTAGTCGTCTATCACGGCACTCCAGTGATGGGAGTGGTCCCACCATGTTTCTGAAATAGCAACAAGGTCATAATTAGCCTGACTCACAATAGCTTCCAACTCTTCCTGCTTGTTGCTCATGCTGTGTTTAGCTTTTTGTTTTTAAGAAAATATATGGACAGGCATGGAAATACAGCAGTGCGCTCTTGCTGCCAAGATCAGTGTTATCCTGGAGTGCATTAAAAAGAGCATTGTTGAGAGAGGTGATCCTTCCCTCTATTGTTCCCCAGTGAGGCCACATTTAAAATACAATTCTGGGATACTGTGTCTAGTTTGAAAAAAACAGGATCTCCTAAAAGTTGTCCAGCAGAGGGTTACAAAGATGATAAAGGCTTGGAACATCTCCCATATGAGAAAAGGTTGAATAACTTTGGTCTGTTCAGTGTGGAGAAAAAAGATATTGGGGGCAGGGGAGGGGTCTGGCTAATGTCTATAAACATCTAAGAAGAGATGGGAGGCAAATGGATGAGGCCAGGCTCTTCTTGCTGGTGTTAATAATAAGACAAGGAATAACGACCTAAAACTTTGACATAGGAAGTTCCACACAAACATGTGAAAGAACTCCTTTAAGGTAAGGGTGATGGAGCACAGGAAGACGTTGTCTAGAGGGTTTGTGGGATCTCCTTCTATGGAAATATTCAAGATCCCACTGGATACCTACCTTTGCAATCTATTGCAGGGAACCTTCTTAGCAGAGGGATTTAAGTCAGTGATCTCCTGAGGTACCTTCCAAAACCTGTGATTTTGTGATTTCCTGAAATATTCAAGATATATATAGGTTGTTCTGTAATTTGTCAGTATTAAGTCATTGATTTGACTGATGAAAGGCTAAAACGGTAAGTATTTCACAAAAAGTATAGATAAAATCTGCATTAAAAAAATTCCCAATCTGATATATGCAATTTCAAAACCTGATGTGAGACTGATATATTCTTGGAAGAAGACATCCCACAGCAAAGTTCATATGGCTTTAACTGTGTGCAGTTTCACAGTTACTTCAAACGTTAAATACATTAAAAATATGATGAAGTGCGTTTAATCTTATCCTTTTGAGATTAAAAGGTTTTATATTTCACTAAAAAAGTATTATATACTGTAAAAAGTTCTTAAATCAACATGACATATTAGTAACTACTTTGTAAGTACAAAGTATATTCTTACTTTGTAAGAATATATAGCTCATCATTTGCATGATTTTATTCAGATTCTCACAGTTAATTATTTGAAAAAATAAAAAATCATAAAATAGTACAGCATGTCAAAACATCGCAAGCAAACAAATAAGCCTCTAGTAATGAAAAACCAATTTGATGTTCAAAAGCTTACCTGAACTACTGTCAATCTTGTTAATCTCTCTGTTCGTTAAGAAAATGAAACATTAAATTCTGAAGATAAAATTCTATCATGTTTTGGAATGTTTTCCTAATCAAGTTTTGTACCTTGACATTCAAGTTCTTGTTTTGAAAAAATCCTTAGATTATATTTTGGTCTCATGCTATTTCTTCTAAACAAGCAAGATGGATTTTCCCATATCGAGGCAGACAAGACAGCTTTGGCTTGGCATGCAGAGTTTATTGCAGTAGATCAGATTACAGCTTTTAAAGGATCGAACACAGTTAGATAGTATAGATGAACATTACATTGAAAGCAGTTGTTCAGGAAATACTGATAGTTGCAGAATGTTTTGAAATTTAAAAGATGAACTGCTTTGACTACCGTGCTGTAGTGGTGCAAAGAGCAAGATAACCACAAAATCAGAAGACATTTCTTATTCAGATTTTTACTACTTAGATTCACCTGGAATATCAATAGATAAACTCGTAATTGCTATATCCTTTTTTGTACAGCACTGTACAGCAGCCCTGCCATTGCAGACAGTGAGCTTTTATAATGTGCTGCTCTAAGAAATTGTGTAGGCAGACAGGATCAATAGAACTAAAAAGTCGGAAGAGAAATTTGTGACAAGAAATTTGCAAATGCATATTAAATAGAATGAACAGAATTGTCCCTCTAACAGCTCTAATCAAATCCTGTGGTTACCGAGACAGTAAAATTTGTGTGGTCTGAAACTGTAGATCAGACTTTGTCTGAGGAGCATCTCCTTTTGCCATGGTCAGAAACAGAGCTGGGTCAGAAGAAGAGCTCGGTCAGATACAGAGCTCGGTCAGATACACTAGTGGACTACATTGGATTTATATTAAGCCAGAATATGCCCTAAAATATCAAACCAAGTATTTATTGCAAACATGTCTCTTCCAATGCTAGAAAACTCAGCAGATGGAGTAGATGAAAACTAACATCAGAGTTCCCCTTTCCAGAAGGCAAGAATAACAGTGGGAGGGAGGAGCTGAAAAATTGTAGTTCAATCACAAAAGTAAAGACACATCTGTCTTTTTTTTTCTTCTAGATTGTTAATTAATTTTGGCACTCATGCCCCACCTTGCATATATTTGTGTTTGTGAAGTTTCATTTTCAGTTCTCAAAGGCATTACATTAAGGCATCCAATAATCTGGATTTGACCAGATACTTACAAGGTAAGGAAAAGCTTCTTTTTGGATTAAACAAATTTTATGGATGTACCTTCAATTAAGCAGTTATTTCTATGAAGTTAAAATTCAGCACTGCCTTATGAAATTACAAATGGCGCCGTTGTAGAGATATGGACTCTACTAAACCCATGTCTTGTGTAGAAAGGGAAAGCCAATGGTCTGCAAAGATAGCCTTTCTGATCTTTATTGTTTCCTTCACCAATTTGAAGAGGAAAAGAAATATAACACTAAGGTAAAAACTGTGGTTGTAAATTGAAAGCCTTTTTAACTGTCACTGGAGCAAGCTGAAAAGCCTGTTGTAAATGAATCTGATTTCCATAACAGAAATTGCTGCCACTCCTTGAAAATCAATATGAGGATTCTGGGCTAGATTGCTACATATATAACACCCACATATGTCCAATTCTTAAAGTGGGTTGTAAGCTCTAAGCACTGATATTTAACAGAGAGATATTCTCAGTATTGCAATTTACACATGCTATTTTTGTCTAGTGATTGTCTATTTTTCCTTTATTATTATTATTATTATTATTTCTAAACATTGTCTCTTCACTGAATTGGCACAAACAGCAAATTGACGAATTTGGCTTACTTAATTAGTAATTTTTTTGTGTGTTCGTTATGAGTAGGAAACTATAGCAATAGCAATTGAATAATTTGCAGCATTTTCACAATTAAAGACAGTGCAAATAGTTTCATATAAAGCTCAGGTAATAATTTCATGTATGCAGTAACAAAGAGCTTGAGTAAATAAGAAAAATAAAGTTGTACTCTGAATGATACTGGTTAACTATGGCCAAATTCAAATTTAAACATATAAAAGGGAGTAGAGATTTATTTTTATTTGCTCAACATTTATAAAGTGGGAAGGAGCTTTATTCTTTGCACAAATTTTTTACGCTCAGCTATATCTAGATGAAAATTCACAGTCAAAATAAAAGCAAAATACTTAATTTTCTGAGTATCTAATAAGAGCTGATGGACACAACTGAATCCATTGTTTTCAAACTAATACAAAAATTCTATTTTTGTCAGAGGAAGTTAATGAATGATACCACTTGCCACATTTCACAGGAATTAGGTACCATGACTCAGTTACTGTAAACTACACAAAAAGTAGGACACTAAGAAAAAATAGCTTTAAAGAGGGAGTAGAAAGATGAAGTCTCTTGAAGAGTGTTTTATTTAACATATATTTCTCTTTACTTGTAATAGCTGAAGGGCAAATCTGATGTAATCTCAGCTGTATTTTAGACTTCACAAATAGACAAAATTTAGTTTCAGCTACTCACAAGCCATACATATGCAGCAGGATTGGCTTTTTATATTTTTACTGTGCTGTCCCTTCATGACATTGAGTATTAAAATGACTACAGCTGTCGCAAGAAAACCAAACTACCTTAAATCTTAAATTCATGTTCAGCAATAGATGAAAATCGTAGTGACAATTAAAAAAAAAAAATAAAAAAAAAATCAGATAGAAAACTTTTTTTTTTTTTCTCTCATTAAATGATTAATGGACTAAGATTTACATGGTGCATGAATATCTTGTCCTGGATTTTTATGAGGTGATTATTCTGTCGTATGTCCCAGAATAAAGTTCAGAAGACTAGATTCTTATTATAGATTAGATTCTTTTATCCCCATTTTTTTCTAAAGATATTTTGCCGACATTTGATTTGCAAGCATTTTGCCAAGTCTAGCATCTAGTGAATAAGATTATAGAATTCCCATATCTTCACCTACATCTAATAGATTTTTCCAACATAAAAATACTGGAAAAAAAAAATAGTTTTAATATTTTATTTGTGGTACTCAGTTATATTACTTGTAAAAATAATATAAAATAAAAACTATTTGTATTTCATCTGCACAACATGAAGTACTTGAAAAATAACATCATTCTTCATAGAAAAGCCTTGTAGATAGATTACACAAAATTTCAATATTATCTGAAGATTTTTTTTTCTTTTTACCTCCACATTTTTTCTATTATATGAAGTGTATTCTGACATCATTCAGTATTACTTCAGATAAAAAAAAAAAGAAAAGACAACAAGTCCCAAGAAATTTTTAGGACATCCTATGGGCCCTTGTCCGTCTACAAGGCTCTCACATATTGAGAAAGTGCTCTTTACACTATTTTTAGGACAGATTTTCGTAACATTAATGTAGAAGTGTAGCGACTTGTCTTAAGCCATTTACATATTTATTTACACTTGGGCCTGCCTAAGACAACATTAGATTTTCTAGCTTTGCATGGAACAAACAAACAAACAAAAACCCTCATCCAGAAATATACAGG
Organism: Centrocercus urophasianus; assembly: GCF_019232065.1. Classification (NCBI taxonomy): domain Eukaryota; kingdom Metazoa; phylum Chordata; class Aves; order Galliformes; family Phasianidae; genus Centrocercus; species Centrocercus urophasianus. The sequence goes on from NW_024884833.1 coordinate 2,417,974, forward strand.
TGCTTTTCCTCAGTCTTTCTTCATTATTTTTGCAATTATCGTTATTTCACTACTGTATGATATGACATTTGTTAATTTCAAATGACACAAAGATGAAAATAAATAAACAGAAAAAAATAAAAATATTCAATCTTCAGACCTAAGTGTATTGCTTTTTGAGACTTAGGAAAAATATAATCATAAAATTGTTTGAGATGGGAGGGACTTAATTCACCATTCAGATGTACTTCTTACTAGATTGGGTTGCTAAAACCCCATGCAGCAAGGTCTTGAACAATTTCAGGAAGCAGGCATTCTCCCACTCTGGACAACCTGTTACAGTACATTATCACCCTTGCATTAAATAATTTCTTCTTACTATCTATTTTACCCTCTTTTTGACTAAAAATCTTTAATGCTACACTTAGTGATAAACGGTGTCTTCTCACATGTCCTTCAGGCCTCCTTTAAGAACTGGAAGGAAACTGATAAGGTCTCCCTGGAGCCTTCTCTAAGCTGAAAAACTGCTTCAGCCCACTCACTGTCTTTGTTGACCTTCACTGCTCTAGCAGGTCAATGTCTTTTTATACTGAATACTTCAGAGCTGATCCAACTTCAAGTTGGATCTGATGAGAGTGAAGTAAAGTGAGAGAATCACCTCCCTCATCCTACTGGCCGCATTTGTTTGGATGCAGTGTTACAAGATACAGTTTTTTAGCTATCAACAACTCACGTCTTTCTTTGCAGAGTTATTCTCAATCCACTCATTGTCCAGCTTACATTCATGCTTGGAAAAACAAAAGTAAATCTAAATCTGTGATTATCAAACTCTGAAAAACAAATAATTACAAATGCTTGTGAGAGACACTAGGAATTCATAACATCTATTCCCATAAAGACTTTTAGCGTTTTCTGTACTGCTACTTCTAATATTTAAGATCAGAATGTAACAGAAAAATATTATCAAAGTTGGTGACATTTACTTTTTATAACAGGCAAACAACAGCAGGAAAAAAAAATACAAATAAAAATAAAAATAAACAGGAGTTTCTTTTGTAGTAAATTAAGAGGCTCAATTAAAAGGATTAGAGAATAAGAAAGTGATAGCATATAGAAAAAAAAATACAAAGATTTTTGGCTGAGTGTACGTGCAAAGACACTTGTAAATCACAAGAGAGATTTGACTGGAGAATTAATAGATTAATATCCTATTGCAGCAAACTGCTGATAAAAGACTGATTTAGAAGTAAAAATAAATAAATAAATAAATAAAACATTCCCTCAAATTATAGTGAATATAAATTAATAGCACCTTAGATACAAGAGGGTGTTTTTTTTTTCATGGATAACTGATATATAGTCAAGTATCCAATATTTTGTGATTTAAGCAAAATTACTTTTTTATGATTACATTCTTCTTCCTTAAGGATAGCTAGCTTTGTTAAGTGGTAAGCTAGAGAATGGTATAATTGCTGTGTTTTTAAAGTAGTATTCTCTTCCTTTTTCAACTCCAATACAAATCTAACAGTCAACAGACTCTGATCCCTGATGGAAAATACAAGAATGTCAAGTCCGACCCCCCAGTTACTAGAGATTTGCTACAACAGCTTTCACAGGAAAACATGTAGGCAGGCCTTTATGTCCCCAGATAAGGAATCTCTTCAGTCTCTCAGGATAACCTATTCCAGTGTCTGTCACCCTCACAGTAAAGTTATTCCTAGCATTTGTATGGAACTTCCTATGTTCCAGTTTCTGCTCATTGCCTCTTGTCTGCAAACAACTGAAAAGAGCTTGGACTTACCCACTTGACAGCTGCACTTTAGTTATTTATAGATTGTGATGAGATCCCCTCTCACATTTCTCCAAGCTAAACAGTCCTAGGTCTCTCAGCCTTTCCTCATAAGAAAGATGCTCCAAGCAGGACCCTAATCATCTTTGTGGTCCACAGCTCGACTCTCTCTATTAATTTCTTGTCATTCTTGTACTGGGGAACCCAGAACTGAACACAGTATTCCATTTGCGGCCTCACCAGAACAGAGTAGAATGGGAGAATAACATCTCCCTGCTTGTTACAGTCTCTTTAATGTACCTCAATATACTATTGGCCTTCTTGACCATAAGGGCTCACTGCTGGCTCATATTCAACCTGTTGTCTGCTAGGACTGTTAAGTCCTTCTCTGCAGAAGCTTATTAAGCTTCATTAGAAGGATGTTACAGGAGAGGGTCAAAAGCCACAATGCTTATGGTTCTTCCCACATCTTCCTAGCCTCTGATGACAATATAAAAGGCTACCAGGTTGGTCATGATTTCCCAAACCTAATAGGCTTCTGTAATGTCAACTTTTTTTTTTTTTCATTTTAAATATTTTGTCATTTAGAACAATATTCTAATATCACAGGTGGAAGAACTGAGAAAAGTGCACAGTAAAATTTAAATCAGATTTTGCACCATGAAATGTATAATTAAACATCTGGAAGCTCAGAGGAGTTGATGGTTGATACCATTTATTTGCCATACATATTTCAGTGAGCTTAATGACAACAACACACAGTACTAGTTGAAAATTTGTTTCATTGGTGTTAAGAAATCATGAAAAAAAAATCAAAACCCCACACTGATAAGTTTTAAAATTAATTTTGATTGAATGATAATTTGAAATATCTCAAAGCAGCATGGGTCTCTAAGCCTGTACTACTGTTTACTAGAAAATCATTAGCAATTAGGAATATGCTAGGAATGGTCTCTATTCATGAATAAAGCAAAAATTGAAATTAAAATGTGCTACACAAATTAAACAAGTAAATGAGTAGATATATGCATACATAGACCATGATACGTCAGTTTTGGAAGTCTCATTAAAGTGAGATGGATCACATTTAAGGAGACAAAATGAGAAGTCACAAATAGAGAAAAACTAAATGGAAAAAAATGCAGAAAGAGCAAAAAAGTCTGCAAAACAATTACTTTCCTTTATATTTCATTTCTCTACAACATATAATTTTTGTGAGTGACTGCTTGGTCCATCAGTGCAGAGTCCAGAATGACATTACAGAATTTAAGCTTGTTTTAGTCATATCCCTGTGTTAAGCACATTGTTTCCTTATTACCTATTCCTGTTCCATAGAAACAGATTAGAAAAATTTGATATATACCTAATTTTCCCTCTTGCCAATAAGTATCATGAAGAATAGTCTACTTTCCATGGTGTCTGGTGGACCAAGAATGGAATTTGGTAGAAAAGGAAGCAAAAGAGAATGATCAAGAGTGAAAAGGAAAAAAGTAATATGCAAATAAATAAGCTGCATTGATATTTCTGAGACAAGCCTTTTTTCTCTTTTGAGGATGAGGAAACATTTTTAGCTATTCTGTGGAATTTCTGTGTATCTTACTAGCAACACCTCCTAACACTGCAGCGTAAATAGTGGCATAGCATGAAAGCTACTAAGGCAGTCTTTTAAATGACTCCACCAGACCTATCTCAATACAATTTTTTATTTTTGTTTTCAAAATCCACTGCTCAATGATAGATGCATTAGTTTTGGATGTATTTTGGATGATTTTTTTTTTTTTTTTTTTTTACTGTATAACTACTCATTTGTAAAAGACAATTAAATGATATAGTGAAACTTACAGCATCCCATGATTTGCCGTACAGATATACAGAACTGAAATAGTTAACATTTAGTACAAGATATTCATTTAACACTGCAGAAGTAATCCAGAGACTGTCCTTAAGCAAATCATGAATATCACTGAAGAAGGTACTTAAATAATAATAATGGCCTTGGATATACTGCAAGGTAAAGTTGACCATGGCAGAGAATGAATAATGTTTCCTGGCACCAATAATTCTGCCTCCTGAGAATTTACTCATACTCACTGTGAAATTACTATCTGATTTACAGTTGAACTGTCACAACATTTGCAAATTTCATTTTTATCTCCGTTCCTTTTGAACATGTCATAGATATCCTTGGACATAACAGAGCACTTAATCGTTATGTTAGATAAACTTTTTGTGATAGTTTTATACAGCTGCATGTGTGCCTGACTTTTTATATAACATAAAAATAAATGTATAGAAATAAAATCTTTCTCTAACACAAATGTAAGGTCAAATAATAAGTACCTCAAACAAACAAGTAAGTAAATTCTATTCTGCTAATAAGCTGTAGCATTTCATAGAACTACTAAAGCTATGATGATTTTATTTAATGATAATTGCTTAATTCATATTTGAGATTTGATAAATCTTTAATAAACATACAATCCACAACATTGATAAATACATTTATCAATATTTTAACTGAAGTAGCATATTAAATGTCAATTTAAGACAACAATTTATATGCTTTCATCATTTTTACAAATCAACTTGTCTTTTACCCCTATCTCATAATTATTGAATTAATACTTCTATGAAGAAAAACCAAATTTTCTTCATCATAACGATACAGGCTGAATATCCTTTAGTGGACACATTCTTTCAGCAAAAACAATTTTGTATTTTGAATTAATAGATTCCCTGTGTATTTCCCTTCACCCTGTATGGAATACCCAATTGATTTCTTTTAATATCTCTTTGACCTTACTATTTGTGAACACTAGGAGAAGGTGCACTCAGCTCTGTAAAAGCTCAAGTCTAAACTTGTTTTTCTATGGGAATTCCTTTAATTTTATTCATTTTTTATTGGGGTGAAAAAAGGATTTGTTTTTCACATCAAGCAATAAAAGAGATTTACATTTTGATCTATAAGAAGGACAATACAAACGGCTGGTGATAAAAAGCATCACAATTTCCTGTGAAACTTATGCAATATATAATTCAGCAATATAATTTATGACATTGCATTCTACTGGTCAATTATATTTCTAATTAAAAGGTAGAAAAAGATTGCATTTAGAAAGACCTTTCCTACACTCACAGTGTCTGATGCTGGTGTCATAGTTTGATTACAGAAAAAGCTTCACTTGCAAATTTAGTTGAGCATAATGAAATCAAGTTTATCATTAAAGAAAATATGCTTGCCATATTCAGTTTTGGATTCAGTTTTGGGGGGAAATGCAGAAAAGGGACATTAATTTCTTGGAAGATTAATAACTGAGATAAAATTCAGGAAAAGCAAGTTACAGTGAAGCATTTCATTGCAAAATAACTACATACGAACAAGTAAGCATTAGACAGAATGGTTGAATTCAAATATAAACTATTCATAAACTAGGACATCACTCTTGCCAATCAGAAAGCTATAGTGCTCCCTTATATTCTTCAGCAATTTTCATGGTTCTGGTCTTCTTAGATCCATCCACCCTTTGTCTGTGATTCCTGTACAAATTTTTCTTCCCCAAGTCCTCAGTCCACAACAAAGCTGTTTCTGCATATTTTTTTTTTTGTTGTTGTTGGTTAGGTGAAAGGCCAATTCAAAATATAATAATTTTGGAAGTTAGAGGAGAGGTAACATCGAACTTCCACTTTCACTGATGATACACATTATTCTATAACTAATTATAAACACAGATGGGAAACTTTACCAGAGTTCCAAGTTAGCCCTTGAAAAAATAACACAATTACACAAAATTGCCAGTACAGTAAGAAAAAGGAAATTTATATGAGTTAATTTTGCACAATGGACTTGTATCAGTACAATTATAAAGAGACAGCCTTTCTAAAGTTATATTTTGTTTTGAAGCAGAAACCAATGAACTGGCATTTCCCTACCTTTTCCACCTGTCTGGAAATGTGGAACCTGCTGCCTACCAGCATCAATAAAAGTGTTTCCAAGGAAAGTAAATCACACTTGACTTTCTAGCTGATTCACTTTTCCAATTCTTACAATATCCTAAGGTGGCTGGTAACTTCTGTTAGACCTTCCATTTCTTACATGTAAAGTAATGTGTGAGACAGGAATAGGAACTTTTCCTCAATGGGGCACTGGGGGACTAAAGTCATTAGTAGCTGCAAAGAGTGGTGATATTTGATAGTAGAACATAGCACAGCAATACAAAGTATTGTTATAATGGGAAACCTATTACCATCTTCACACTTAAGAGTCCTTTTGTATGCTTACTGTAGACAGACAATTTTGAAAACTGGTCCAATGCATCTACTAGTAGACTACTTCTTATGATTCAACAGAACTTTCAGAACAAAATTTACATAAGTTTTTAAGTAATAAATTACAGTTAAGGAAATAAAGTCAAATATGATAGAACTTTGTTCAAAGCTTTTAGATAGTTTCCTTAATTTCGTTTTTTTTTCCAATTTTTCAAGAATTTAGGTGTAGATACAGTCACCTATATTTACTATCATATAGAACAACTGATCTTGTGACAGCAAATATTTTCAATGAATTTTTAAGAGTCAAAATTCCAGAGAAGACAATTCCACAGCCAAGTTTGAAAAATACAACAACAAGCAACAGTAAAGAAAGCAAACGCAAGCAAACATCAAACAAGAACTCAGTTTAAAAATACATATGTAAAACTTACACGTAGAATCAATAACATAGATACATGAGGAAAAGGACAAATACATAAATAGGAAGTAAAAATAAAAAAGAAATTCAAAGGAATTTAGTCAAAAATTAATGATCACTTTTCCTCAGTGAGCCAAAGTGCATAATTTTCATTATCTTAAAGTTGAAAATGTAATTAAAACTTTAGGTATTTTTCTCATATTGGGACAATGCATGATAGTTAATGAATTTTTCATGTTATAAAAAAAAATCCACCTTAAATCCTTCCACAGGTGAGCACAGTAAAAATAAACAATTTTCAGCTTATTTCATTAGTAGGTTGAAGTCAGCATTGTTACTGCAATGATTTATACATACACAGCACCTATGTAAATACATAAGTTAATAGCAACGAACACTTACTGTGTTTTACCCTTACCACTGTCTTTATAGCTGAAGATGATTTTGCAAAGTAGATGATTTTTCCAAGCCTATCCTAGTGAATCAACTCTTCTTCTCAATGTATAATGTGCTTAAATTTCTGAGAGGTAATGCAGTCGATATTGTTGTTTCCATTTAATGCATGTTTCTTAAGGTTCAGATTCTTTCCGAGGCTGTGTTAAATTCACCATCCTAATTGTCACTAAGCTCACGTACATAAGCTGCATGAATTGTGAATAAACACTATAGGTGTTTCCTTATGTTGCAAGTAATTACTTCTCTGAACAAAGGGACACTTACATAAGTTTTTAAAAGGTCGCATCAACTTCCTAACTCATCAGTTTCCTAACTATTTTACAATACACATTAAAAAGATCATGTATGACACCACTGCATGTTTGCTTGACTTGGAAACAGAATATGACTCCAAAACAAAAATTTTGGATTAAAAACTAGCATCTTCAAATATCTAATTTATATTTCACCTCAAAGAATAAGCAACCACATAAACTACAACAAAAAATAACCACCACCCACAGCAAAATAATAAATGATAGCAAGAAGAGTAATAAATAAGCTCACTAGCAAGGACTTAACAGGATAACAGGACAAGAGGAAAATCTTAACAAGCTCTCTCTGGCATCTTTCATGGTAAAATCTCAGTGTACTTTTCTGTCAAAATCTATTTTCTCAGGAATGTATATTTCTGCACCATTTTATTCTTAAGTTTTATTCCAAGCTCCTTCACTGTTTCATTGAAAATTCAGAAATTATTTAATCATTAATTTTTAGTTGCTCCATTTTCAGAAAATGTTTTGAAAATATTTATTCCATTGTGTTTTCTCTGGCAACAGGTTTTTGGCTCCAGTGCTTTGCCTGTTTAATAACAGCTTTGTTGGTATTTTAATCAAGTGCCACTTATATTCTCTGAATCAGTTTCTGGCACACACTGCAGGATCAGGTCAACAAAAAACCACAAATGATTCTGATTGGTTCAATTCCATTCTGCTGCATTTCTAGTATATGGATAATTTCTGAATATATCCTATTGGAGATAAACAAAATTTTCATTAAAAAAAAAAAAGAAAAGAAGAGTGAGTGAGTGAGAGAGAGAGCTTTTTGTTAGTTATTTTCTGAGGAAACCATACTTTCTTATTTTCCTCCTTGAAGACTACTTAAAAGAAATAATATTCATCAATCTACTGAATGTATTTTGCAGAATGACTCCAAGATTCCAAGACTATATAAACAATAGTTATTTTATTTTTGCAGTAGCATAGGGTATCGTATGAATAGGAGAATTTTTAAGATAGATAAATAGGTCACACTTATTGTTGCTTAATATATCAGCACCTACTGTTAAAAAAAGCCACACCAACTGGATCAGGGGACTCTAAAAAATCCTATCTTATGTGCACATCTTAACCTTGCTGATTTATTAAGCAGCTTTCTAGATGTTTTCTCCTCTGAAATGTGCCTCCTTTGCTTAAAGATTTAAGTTTCAAAATTCAAGCTTTGTGTAATACACTAACAGAACCTGAAAAACAGAAATAATTATTCACACCATATGCAGTTTTGGAGAAAAAAGGAAATACAGTATTTAAAAAATCTGGAGTAAAAAAGCCATGTTAGAGCTGGAATGCACTAATTTCCACAGGATAGTCAGCAACTTCCAGTGAAGCTGCGTATGAAGGCAACGTAAATCTATGAACATTACGAGTACCTAAAAATTTCATGTTTGTATTATTTTCCATTTGTGTTGCTCTCTACAGCAACTGCTTTAAAAGTCCTTCAAAGCAACATCAGAATCCATCTTAAAGCTTCAAAAGCCCTTCAAAGCAACATTAGAATGCATCTTAAAGTTTTAAACACAACAGCTAGAAATAAGGAATTTGTCTTCCAGATTCTGAGGTAAAATTCTAAAGCCAAAACCTGTTCCTAAAAAGCCATAAAATTCCCACAGATAATATACTGCAGACAAAGCTTCAGTTTAAAAAGTGGAAGAGAAAGTAATGCAATGTTGAGTGAAGCGTGCTCATAAAATTAGTACACTACATACAATTTCATCTTTAAAACAACATCTTCTTTAAAATAACCATGTTACAAATGCTTTGAATACATTTTGGCTTTGGCCAAACTTGAAGGCAGTGACTAGCACCAAGTGACTGTCCACTTGAAACACATCAATAAAAGCAATTTCTTAGGAATGAAATAAAGAATAAAAATCAGTTTTTTTGAAAGACTAGATGAGAATACATATTTCTCAGACTAAAGTAGGTGAACCTGAGAACAGAATCATAGACGAATTCTGTAGAGAAATGGTAGTGTTATGAACTGCCCTGCTAATTATAGCCTTTTCAGTTCAAACATAATATACAAAACTCAACATTGGAAATGAAACATAATTATTTGGAGACCAGACATTAAGATAAAAAATAATTCAATTTCTGCTCCCTAAATATAATGTTTTGCTGACTACCACATAAAAGCTGGCAGATCTTCGTGGAAACACAAGCAGGCTTGAAATTTGCTAGTCTAGACATTCAGATTGAATAAATTGGTAAATATACTTTAAGTATTTATAGGAGTTTGGGGGCAGAGCAGAGACAAGGTGGTAAATCATCATTATTCTTTAGAGAACTGTGCTATTATAAATAATATAAACATTGTCTATCCACTAATTATATATTTCTGTTATTTTTTTTTCAGAAACAATTGTGTCCAGCCATACTTGTTTCTGACACACCTCTGTTAGAGTTTTGCTCTACAAAACTACACTACAGAATCTGCTTTAGCTGAGAGTTGGACTAAATGTTCTCCATAGGTCCCTTGCAGCTCTTATGATTCTGTGTGTCTGTGAGATTTTGTGACAATTTCTGAAACAACTGGATATATTTACAACCTTTTCCAGCCCTTCCACTAAGTGAAATCACAGAATCACAGAATCATTAGGGGTTGGAAGAACCTCCAGGGATCATCGAGTCCAAACCGAGTCCTGCCAAAGCAGGTTCCCTACACCAGGTCACACAAGGAGGTGTTCAGGCGGGTCATGAATATCTCCAGAGAAGGAGACTCCACAAACTCCCTGGGCAGCCTGTTCCAGTGCTCCGTCACCCTCACCGTAAAGAAGTTCTTGCGCACATTTGTGTGGAACTTCCTATGCTCCAGTTTCTGGTTGTTTCCCCTTGTTCTGTCTTCACACACTGCTGAAAACAGTCTGGCCTTGCCATTCTGCCCCCCACACCTTAGATATTTATAGACCTGGAGGTCCCTCAGGTCCCCTCTCGGTCTCCTTTTCTCAGGACTAAAAAGACACAGTTCGCTTAGTCTTTCTCCATAGGGTAGATGCTTCAGGCCCTTTACCATCTTTGTGGCCCCTTGCTGGACTCTTTCCAAGAGATCCCTGTCTTTTTTGTACTGGGAGCCCAGAACTGGACACAGTACTCCAGATGAGGCCTTACCAGGGCAGAGTAGAGGGAGAGGATCACCTCCCTTGACCTGCTGGACACGCTCTTTTTAGTGCACCCCAAATAACTACCTACAGGATTAAACAGAGATGATGTTTTACATGAGGGGGAAATAAGTTGGGATTCTGAAACACAGAAGCAAAACTAAACAGCAGTCAGTTCCAATTCTATTTAGAAATGCAGCACTGATAAAGATGCTATGCCTTTAGACAACATTTTCCATATTTTGCACAATGCAGCTTACAAAGTCCTGAAATTATTCAGTATGAGAAGCCCAGTAACTTGCAGACATGAACTATATTTTAGAGATTTAAATTCTAAATCTTTATTTTTGTGGAGTTACAAAATTATTTGCTATTTTAATCACACTTGAGTTGTGTTCCAAACATCACTGAGAAACCAGAATTATTAAACCATTTGAACCATATGCTGAAATTTTATTTCTTGGATAACTAATTAAATGTGGATCTATTCAATGGTACTTTTAAAATTAGTGTCAGAATCTGTTAATTTTATTTTACAGACACAGCAGAGCTTTTGGTCTTTGGAAACAAAGAAACATAAAGCCTTCAAAAGCTTCTTAAATCAGATATAAACACAATTCATGTTCATGGAAAGCTCCAATGATGGACATCACTGAATAGAATTCTTTTCAAAAAAATTAAATTCCAATGATTATTGAATCTAGACAAAATTAGATTTTAACTCTGAAGAGAACCTGCCCCACAAGATAATCTATCCTGCAGAGAGGACTAATCCAATGCACAGTGCTACCAGTTTTTTGCTTGTAAGCAAATGGACTCAATGTGAAAGGCTTTGAAACTAGAGGGGTGAAAGTAAGAAAACAAACAAACAAGCAAGCAAGCAAACAAACAAACAAAAAAGCCCTTGGTCAGAATTTTATTCTTGGATAATTCCAAATTCCAATTCCTTTTCAAATTACTGGTGAAAGTATTCTTCTTTTCTCTATAACAAAGTAATGATTGCATATTGACATATGCATAATGAATGCATACTGACAAAGAAAAATTTTTGATCTCTGTAAATATTATCAAAATTGCTACAGGAATCCATGTCTTTCTCTGTTGCAACAAACTATGGTACAATTAAGATGCTATCAGTCCAACTTAATTGATAAAATTTCTTTGCTCTCATCAAGTAGTTCTCTGGAATCAACATCTTAATGAGTCTCTTAACCTCCTTCAATTTTTCTTTTTATTATTTTCTTGCTCTACTTTAAAGCGTATGACATGTGATGTTATATTATTCTACAAATGAAGCATTTCATTAGTTAGTGTTTAACATTTCTGAAATTATTTTGATTCTATATTTAAGTTGGAGGATAATGTTATAAATTTCTACCCTGAAAAAAAAAACACACAAACTAACATATAGTTAAAATGTAAACCATTGATGGAGAAATGATAATATAAGACAGGCACAGTTTCAATATTTGACTCCTAAGTTTAACCCTCCTTACTTCTGTAAACTTTCTTATTCATAAAATCAATCATATATCATTCCACAACCCCACTCAGATTTGAACAGGACTTTTTTTTTTTTTTTTTTCCCCTCCTGAATTCAAGGATTAAATTTGCATTTTATCCCTCAAAAACATTTCAGTCTTCTGGAATATTCTACATACAATTCTCAGAAATCTAAACAGAATGTTTTAATAGAAAGGACTGTTCTTGTGATAGACTCAGTGGATCTATTTCATTGTAATTTAATTCAGAATCCATGAGAGACTAATTAAATTAAAAAATGCAGAGATAGCAGGGTCTTTGTTGCATTACAGATGAAATTTCCTTTTCTAGATGGTGCTTTGAACACTGTTTGATATGTTCAGTTGCAAAAAGTCAATGCTCAGAATGTTTAGTTTGATATATTTCACTTGAACCACCTCAGTGTCTTACATCAGTTTCCTGACATAATACCGGCTCAGCTTTTTAGCTAGAATGGATATTTACTACTTATGACAGTAGTAAAAAGCTGCTCCATACATATAGTCTGTTATGACAGTAGTAAAAAGTTGTTCCATTTCCTCTCCAACTAGAATTGTATCTAACAGGGTTCAAAGGAAAAAAAAGATAATAATTGTAATATGTGCAGGTGTACTTGTAAGGTCAAAGGCAGCACTTTGTATGGGCTGGTTTATGGAGACCCCACATTTCTGGAATGATGTCCCATTCTATATCTGACTCATTTTTTTTATCATTTTACCTGAGCACCTTTTATTTGAAACAGGGAAAGACAGGCTCTTACTCTTACTTGAATCCTATTGAGGAATGGTTATTTCTACATTTACTATTATTTGGCAACATAGGAAAAAAAAAGTAAATTCAATTGATTTGAAATAGAAAGATAGAAGGATCTGATGTAAGCATTATGCTTGTATGACTTGAACAATTTGTCTAAGAGATTTAAATCTAAGCAAAATGAGGATTTGTATTCTAGGTTAAAAAAGAAAAAAAAGAGAGAAATTAACATTGTTCTATGTTTCAAAAATTCTAACACAGATAAATCCTGCTGTGCTCCAGTCATCTCAAAATGGAACAGAATAATGGTTGTTCTGCTCCATATTTGTGTGATTCTATACTTTCTAGAAGATTCCTAGAGATAATCTAAATAGATTCTGTTTTATTTCTTTAAAAATTAAATGAAAATAATTGAGCTGAAGTGAGAAATTAGCATTGGCAATCATGTCTACTTAGAGATGCTCTCATAAATCCATAAATGTTGTTTTTTTGTTGTTTTTTTGTTGTTTTTTTTTAGACTTAAATTATATTTCAATTATCCCTTGTGTTAAATAAATAAATAAATAAATAAATAAATAAATAAATAAATAAGGAAAAATGCTGTCCAAGGTACACCACACTCAGCACAAAAAGCACATAATAGCTCTATGCTTTATTGTTTTTTTTTGTTTGTTTGTTTGTTTTCTTGCAGCTATTGTTTTATTTCCTGCTGACACAGCACTTTAAATGCTCTAATGATACAGCTGTTCTTGAAAACTGTAGAGAAACAGACACCACAAATATTTAATCGGTGCCTTGGATGAAGTTAGATACACATCTTGAAATTTTGTTATTGTTCAAAATGAGTGAGAAGGATTTGCCACTATTAGGTTGTACTGAATGTTCAGTAGCTGGCAAGATTTCACCTTTGTTCATTTAATTAATGTCTGTAATATATCTGTCATTTATTGAATATCCTGTGTATTGTACAATACAAATTGTACAATAACTGCTATGCATCTTCCAATTTTTTATGCCTTGAGGGAAACTCGGTTTAGAGATCTTGAAAAATTTTCATTCAATTTACATTCAGATTCACTGTCATCCAAAATACAGCTCTGTTAGCAAAGTCCTTACCTCTCTCAAACAGTTTCATATTTTCCTATATGCTTGAGTAAAGGACTGGAAGTTTATGTGTTTTGGTTAATGAACCCAAACCAATTTGGTTAATTAAAAAATAAATAATTTTTCCATTAAATAGTGATAACAGAGAGATAAAACTGTGAAAATGTCATATTGCTACTTTTTCCTATATATAGCATATAGACCTTATGTAAAGCATCTACCTGGACTTATGCAAAGCCCAGTGGTCTAGTGGTTGGTGACTCTGCACATAGTAGGGGCATTGAAACTAGATGATCATTGTAGTCCTTTTCAACCCAGGTCATTCTATAATATAGCATGCAGATGAATTTTGTATCATTCTGCGCAGCATTAAATTTAACATATTTTAAGAAATTACTTAAAAATCCTATTATATCTTCTCATTAAAAATGCACACTTTCCACTTTCAAATAATTTAGTTAACTGTTTATTTGTTAAAGAAAGCATGATAACGTAGCTTTAAATCAGAATATGAAGAGATATAAAAAAAGAAAATGTGAAATCAAGGACTTAGTTTTCGAAGTACATTAAAAAAAATTCTGTCAGATTTTGTCATTAAGTATGTTAATATCAAAGCACTCTCTTACTAATGAAGTTCTTTATAGAGCTTTTTTCAAATATGTAACTTGAAGTAAAAAACATTTCTACCCTAATACTATGACTTTAGTATATTGAAAAGGAATAAATGGTAGGGAAGAAAAATGTTACAATATCTGCCCCACTGATGGTCACCCTGAACTTTTAGGAAAAACGTAATATTCCACATCTCTATTTTATTAATGTTTACTTGTGGACTTAATATAGAACAAATATTTTGTCCCAAGGAGAATGTCCTGTCCTATTTAATGTCCTATCTCACTTCCATAAAATGTACTTGATACCTTCTTGAAAGAAGACTGAAATGGATAAAATACAAACAAATAAATAAAACATAAAATGGAATCTAGAATTCTTCTTGAGAATAAGGGGAAAAAAACCCCCAAACATTAAAACTTTTTGAAGGTAAGTCATAAAAAGAGATTTTTGTATGAAAGTCACAAGCATGGAAGGAAACTAGGGTACATTCTCCCATTATGAAACTGTCTAAGGATGACAATAAGATTGTTTTATTAATCAAGAATAGCTTCTTTCCATAGTTTGAAAAAATGCACTTTAAAATACCTTCTAATTTCTTCCATGAGCAAAGTATGAGATGAGAATTTATATTTAACTCAGAGTTTTTACGTAGCTCCTTTACATTTTTCACAAGAGCAAAATATGTATAGTTGTTGAAGGAAGAAGAAAAGAATCAGTTTCAAGAGATTTAAATTGATACAGTGTGAAATCTTACCCAATCTTACAGAATCAAAATCCAGGAAGTTCTAACAGGCTACAATCTATTGCTGAGTTTGCTAATATTAACATTATAAGACCTTCACTCTGAATGCTATCTTGCAATATGCAGAAAGCACATATAGTTCTTAATTCTCATTTTCAGTACTGAAAAACATCTAGTTCAGCAGAGAAACATCACTCCTGCTGTTGCAATTATCACATGTAGTGTACTAGAAGAACACAACTCTGTTACACAGAGGTAAAAGAAGATATCTTTTTCTGTCACACTGAGTATCATATGCTTTCACATTTCTTGAGGAATTATGTTTAATTGCTAGAAAGTGTATATAATATCTTTCTCAGCAATTTGAAACATTACATCACGTACAGTTACACAACAACCAAAGACATTTGCAATTTATTTTTCAATTAAGAGTGAAACACTGAAACATGCAGCCACTATCACTTCAGTATTTGACTTCTATTTTAATAATGTTTAAATGTGAAGTTTCAAAAATATCTTATTGACATCAATATTAAGGTATTCAAAATCAGGTTGTATGGTACTCTCAGCAGCCTGATTGAACGAGCGACAGCCCTGCTCATGATAGAGAGTTGGAACACTAGATGATCTTTAAGGCCCGTTTCAATCCAAGCAGTGATTCTATACTTCACTGTTTCAGAAAGTAGACCACTATGAAAAGTCATCATTGAAAATGTATTGTATATGTTATTGTTATGCTGAATTTTACTACACATCTTATATGATTTTTAATGTTATATTCTGTCATTAAATGCATTACTGCATTTATTACAACATTGCACAGATAAATGCTGTGTCAGTTACCTATCCAGTCATTATAAAAACTATATTAAAAGTCTTTATACTATTTTCTGAAAGTCTGTATGGGATAAAATCAATATCATAGAACTAAATAGTTCCAGTTTTCATCCTATACAGAGAATAGATCTGAAAAGTTGTCATATATGACTATAAATACTGACCATGTATTACTCATTTTTGTGATGGTTTAGTAAAAATTCTTACAAAAAGTAGAAATTAAAAAAGTCATGAACAAAAGACCCTAATGGCTTCTTTTTTTTCCCATTATAAATACAGCTACCTCTCCACATGAGGTTTGCATAAAAAGATCAGCCAAAGATGTACTAGCAATAAAGGACTTTTCATTTGATTAGTTTACTGTCTTGCAAACAGTTACATGTCCCAAATATAAAACAGTGCAGTACTAAGACTTTTTATAGAATTATATTCTTAATCCATAGCTTGTTCTTTAAAGAAGAACATGAAAAGAAGCACCTACAATTATTAAAATTTTTCACCATCAAAGACTTCAGAGCTCCTCAAAGCAAGTAAAACAATTAATCCTTACTTTTGAATGTCAACTGTAAGTCACAAGGAATCAGCTTATTTATGTGAAGAATTAAATGTCTCTAATGTAAAAAAATATATATTCTTAGCCAGTCTTTGGTATCTTTACAGATCACAACATAACCATTACTAGTATAAAACAAAACAAAACAATCAAACAAACAAAAAGTGATTAGAAATTTGGTTGGCATCACATCTATTTTTCAAGAATTATGTTTTTGTCAATAGGCTTTCTCAATCAAAATTTTATAAACAAATAATAGCTAAAAAATATACCATGTATTGTTTTTATGAAGGAGTTAATGATTCTGTATGAATGAAAGGACTGGTATAACAAATGGGAGTCATACCCTGTTACTAATCTCAGAACAAAAGTTTATTCAGTAGGTTAGGCAGTTGACTGACAAAAACAGTTTTGTGTGACAGCATATGACCTCAAATTGATCCCAAAAAATGAAGGAGTGAATTTACATTTAAAAAGTTGAGAAACATTCAGAAGAAGAAATTTCTTCTGAAACAAATATCTTCCTTAAGCAAGGATTTCCATGCATAGAGTTTAGAAAATAAGTTTTTAAAACAAAAATATTTGATATCTCTTATCATTATGTGGAAGTACCTCTTGCCTCTCATTTCAAGCAAATAGGTCTTCCAATTGAGGAAGATCGATCTAGTATTTCTTACAACTTGTTCTTGTAAAAGGCCTTACAAAGAATACATAAAAGAGGCCACATTAGTAGACTATAATGAAAAGTAGTCAAAACATCAGCAAAATCTTTACAATACTCTGAAAATAAAAATTGTATTGCCAAATTTAATGAAACAGAGGTCTGAATACGAGTACAGATAATTTCTAATAGCATTCTGTGCCTTTCTTATTTCAGGTAAGCTGCAGTTTCTAAATCTATTTATCTTTTTAAACAGAATTCTGATGGTCAAAAATGGTACATGGCTCAAATGCCAAAAAACAAAAAACAAAACAAAAAAAAACAAACACAAAAAACACCAAGTAACAATAACACAAACTAAAAACAAGAATTAAACATAATCTTGAGCCTAATATGGAAAAACAAACAAACAAAACAAACAACAACAACAAAAAACACAAAAACATGTGAACACATGAGAAATAGGGAGCTCTATAAAATTACTGGACATATTAGACTCACATAATGTCTTCATCTTGTCTACAAACATCAGCACTTATGTGGACAAATACCTTTGTTGGCATGCAGGAAAATGGCCAGAAGGTCAGTGGAGAGAAAATGAATCTCATCTACCTCTGGAGAAATAGCAGCAGAACATTAAAGACCCTGGTGTCAGTCAGCCACCAGCAGTGTTTAATAAAGGACAAAATAGTCAACACTGTTAAATGCATAAGAGAACAGATTCTAGAAGTGATTTTCAAACTAGACTTAACACAGTCTGTAGAAAAATGTGAATAGATAGCAGAATTTAGATGCTGAAATAAAGTGAATTTGGATAAGCATTGAAGAACTGTTTCAACTAAGCAAAAATTTTGCTGATACAGATTAGTTAGACTATGTGTACATTGTACTTACGTTTAGTTTATATTTGTATTTTAAAACTGAAAAAGATGCCAGAGAATTGAACACATGGATTAAGAACCTCTTGTTTTCAAAAATTGACTTTTTGCAAATATTCTGATGCCTGTTCTTTCTTATAATAATATGAAATATTATAATATAATAATATAATAATATGAAATTATTATAAACATAAAACTAGTGGGATATTTGACTTTGATTTTGTGAAACTAAAACATCAGCCTTGTTCAGTGGGAGTGGCCGCAGTCCTTAGCAAGTTCTCAAGATGTTCATCAGAGATTTTCGATAAAATTTTACTCTTCCTGTATTTCATCCTTGACGACTGTTCAGATGTGCATACTGCCAAAAAGTGATGACACTGAAGAGATGTGATTGTAAAGTAAAGCATATTTTTCTCCATTAAGAGAGTTCTTATGAAAGTTTAGTAAAAAGACGTGAATCTGAATGTGCAATTGAAACTCTAAAATTCCATTTGAAATCCATTCCAATTGAAAATTTGCAGATAATGTATTTACATTAATTGGGAATGATGTTGCAAACTTTGTGTGTGCATGTGTGTGTGTGTGTGTGTGTGTGTGTGTGTGTGCGTGTGCGCATGTGTGTGTGTGATCTTGAAACATATTCTCAAACTTCCCTACTAAAATGGAAAGTACAGCTGCATGTTCTTTACTGTTAATAGCTCTCAATTTAGCTAAAATGCAGATAGTTATTTGCTACCACTTGAGAAAGCACTGTTCAGCACTGCCCTGCTACTGCCTTAGTTTCAGATGACACACTGCTAAAAGGAGCACACTGGCAGCTTGGTTGCTGCTGAGCAATTGATGTGTACCCAGGGTCACTCATTGTAAAAAGCTGCTTTTATAGCACTAGACAAGGGGCAGGTTGAATTGTGAGCCATCCCTGGCTGCCTACATCCTGCAGGCCACACATTGCACATGCCTGCTAGAGCCAATGGGGTAGTTGCAAGTTGTTTCTTCAAAAGAACAAAACTGGATATCCCAAAGGCCAGGGCTATAATTCAATTTTTTTTTTTTTTTTTTTTTTTACTTTTTTTAAATGTTGAAGTAAATTTCATATAGATGCGTATCATTCAAATAACCCTTAAAAAAACAAAAACAAAAACCATATCATTTAACATTTCCCAGCAGAAGACAGCTCAGGTAGCTCACTCATAAGACATGACAATTTTTAACTTCTGAAGTGTTTCATTTGATACCTAGACTTTCTGAGCAGAACACAGGAAAAAGACGTATAGGTTGGAATTCATCAATCTGTTTTCTAATTTATATCATCAAATCTTAAAACCACTATAGTATTTGAGTTATTTGAAGATATGAAGAGATAGTAAAGCTCCTACTAAAAAAAATAGCCATGCTAGAGACTGAAATGTTACTGTATTTATTTGTTTTGCTTTGCGTTGTTTTTAACCTAAAAAAATGCTGAAATACTTTTTCAGCAGATTATATTTTCAGATTCTATACACCTTTTGGTAAAATAAAAGACAGTTCATTCATTGTGATCACCCTAAAGGACAAATGCTGTCTTTAATATACACTGTACTGGCATCTTTGAAGTAGATTTTTACCATTTACTTTTATTCCACAGGGATAACACTTCGTTGAAAAATATTAAATTTCTTATGCTAATACACAAAAGTTTCTTGCTGAATCTAGAGAAATAAAAACAAATTCTATCCTGATTTGCCTGCTAAAGCTCAATTAGCCTTCATTATAAATCATTTCTGACTGATAATTTCACAGTTCTTATGTGAACATTTCATAGACACTGAATTTTAAAATTTTATACTTGCATATGAAAGCCTTGCACCATTTAATCAGGGAATATATTACAATGCGGTCTGCACGACTAATCCAAACAATATGAATATTCATAGGAATTTCATGTGATTTTTAATACTTAAAGGGTTTTTTTCTGTTGTTTTTTTTTCTTAATGTTTGATCTTCTTATACATAATCCAACAAACAAAGAAGCTCACCACAGATGAAATCCAAAGGTATGTGAATTATACATTTTGAATTAGTCATTATACATAAGTCCATAAAGACTATTTGAGCATTAATAATATGTTGTGAGCCTCAAAGACCTTCCACTCTATCAAATTTATTCTGAAGTAAATTTATATAAAGTGATTTTTATGTTCTTTCATATTAATTCCAGACTATTTCACTTTTGCTAAGATCATCAATGGATACAATAGATACAGTGAAGTTGACAGACACACACAATGAATTTTTCACATTATGTTTTCCATTTATGTGACTTTAACATTATGAAACAAAACAAAACAAAAAAACAACAACCCAGAACAGTTAACAAAAACAAAAACAAACAAAACAACCACAAATATATCAAAAGAAATATAACAACAATAACAAAAACACAGTCGGCCTTGCTCATTCATGGGACTAAATCTGGGAAAAGCTTTAATCACTTTCTGGAGAGAATTCAGTCTGTTTTAAACTGGTCACATGCCAGTGTGGATCTAAACAGTAAAAATAGAAAACACTTGTTTTTCAGAATTTTTATCCCTCTGATGGTTTACAAAAGTACCCTCCACTATCTTTGTTGACATTAAATTCACCTCTCCTGTCTTATTATATACTTAGTTTATTACTAAGTATTCAGTACAGACTAAATAAAAAGGATGTGTGCAGCATCAGACTAACAGGATTTGAATATCCATAGATTTCTTCCAATATTTTGCCATAAATTTTGCCAGTTTTGCCAACACGAACAGTATAAAATTCTAATTGAACTACAGTTTTAAGATAAAAAATGTGTATAATTATACATATAATACTTACACATTATATATGTAATTATCTGATACTATTAACTAAGTAAAAAAAGAGATGGAAGGTAATTGCAGAGAGAATATCATACAATGTTACAGAAACACCAAGGATGGAAAAGACTTTTAAGATCATCTAGTCCAACCATCCACCTATCACCAATATTTCCCACTAAACCATGTCCATCAGTACAATGTCTAAACATTTCTTGAACACCTCCAGAGTCAGTGACTCCATGTCCCCCTGGGCAACTAATTTCAGCACTTAACCACTCTCTTGGAAAAGAATTATTTCCTAACATACAATCTGAATCTCCTATGGCACAACTTGAGGCCATTCCCTCTATTCCTATTGATAGTTACATAGGAGAAGAGCTGACCCCCACCCACCTCACTGTAACCTCCCTTCAGGTAGCAATAGAGAGGAATAACGTTCCCCCTGAGCCTCCTCCAGACGAAATAATCTTAGTTCCCTCACCTGCACTTCATAAGATTTGTGCTACAGATTCCTCAAGAGCTTCATTGCCCTTCTCTGGACACACTTCAGAGCCTCAGTGTCATTCTTCTAGTGAGGGGCCTGTAAGAGATTATTCTTTTACATCATTGTCTCAAAGTTTGCTGGGGACACAGATGAACAAGACCAGGCAAGTGCTGGCCAAAGGGTTGAGAAATCCTTTGTCTGGAGAACACTGATGGACAAATCCTGGGCAAGGGTTGTGAAATCCTTTGTCTGAAGGACAGAGATGGACAGGGGCAAGGAGAGAGAGATAAGCTGCAGCTTAATGGCCGTGAAGCAGTCTTCTGTGTGGATTTATCTCAAGGAAAATGGCCATCTCAGGGGGTACTCACATGACCCTTGCTCAAGCACCCAACGATGTCACAAAGGCTGGCAGAAGAAGGATAAAAAGGGACCTATAACCATGAGGTTGAGGTTTTCTGGCAACAGATTCCTTATGAAGAAGAGATTTCTGACACGAGAAGCCTCATGATCTGCACTCTCTCCCTCCAGGACTTGCTCTGCACTCTACCTGCATGCTGTGGAAGAACAAAGGTGTATGTCATCAGATTCCTCACTACGGAATTCCTGCATGCTGACGGACTCTCCTGGGCTTGCTACCTGACTCCTGCTGCTTCCTCCCACATTGGCTCTGTGACTTCTTCCTGCTACCTGCATGCTGCCCAAGGCTGCTGCTCTCCACCCACCCCCACCCCTCTCTCCCCATTGCTTTTTTTGCCTTTGAAACACAATATCGTGCAAAGGACCACTGCTGGATCCCGGTGGTGACTATCCCCGCTTTATACGATTCTTACTTCTTTCCTATCGCCCTCCTTCCCTTTCCCGTCTCCCTGATAAGGATTTATAATAAACTGGTTGCACCAACATTTGAACCGTTGTATCTTATTCTCACACTAGGTACACAGATGTTAAAAGAACCTCATCTCCCTCCCATAAATTGAAGTGAGACAGGGCCCAAAACTAAACACAGTACTCTAGGTGCATCCTCACCAGGACTGAGTACAGAAGGATGATCACTCCCTTGCTCCTTCTGGCAACACTATTTCTGATACAAGCCAGGATGCCATTGGCCTTTTTGGACACCAGCATACACAGCTAGCTCTGTGTGGATTAGATGGCCTGGCACATCAGAACCACAGAAATATAAGGCTCTGGTGGATACTGGTGCACAGTGCACTTTAATGCCCTTGAGTCACCAAGGGACAGAATCATTTTATATTCATGAGGTGACTGGGGCTTCCCAAGAGCTGACTATGTTGGAGGCCGAAATCAGCCTCACTGGTAAGGACTAGCAAAAGTTCCCTATTGTGACTAGCCCAGGGACTCCGTGTATACTTGGTATTGATTACCTCAGAAGGGGATACTTTAAGAATCCCAGAGTGTATTGATGAGCCTTTGGAATAGCGGCTGTAGACACAGAAGGTGTTAAGCAGTTCTCTGTTTTGCCTGGCCTGTCAGATCATCCATCTGCTGTGGGGTTGCTATGAGTAAAAAAGCAACAGGTACTGATTGCTACAAAAATGGCGCACAGACGGCAGTACTGCACCAACAGGGATTCCTTGCTCCCCATTCATAAGTTGATTCATCAACTAGAGAGTCAGGGAGGTGCTCCTGAGCACCTACAGTGCATTGATGACATCATTGTGTGGGGCAACACAGCAAAGGAAGTTTTTGAGAAATGGGAGCAAATATTCCAGATCCTTTTCCGTGCTGGTTTCACTATTAAGTGAAGCAAAGTGAAAGAACCTGCCCAGGAAATTCAGTTCCTAGTTATAAAGTAGCAAGATGGCCATTGTCACATCCCGACAGACGTGATCGACAAAATCACTGCCATATCTCTGCTCACTAATAAGAAAGAGACACAATCGTTTCTGGGCATAGTGAGTTTTTGGAAAATGCATGTTCCAAACTACAGCCTCATTGTAAGTCCCCTTTATCAGGTGACGTGGAAGAAAAATGATTTTGTATGGGGTACTGAGCAGCAGCAGGTTTTGAGCAGATTAAACAAGAGATGGCCCTGCGGCCAGTACAGATGCAACAGGATGTGAAGAACATCCTCTACACTGCTGCTGGAGAGAAAGGTCCCACTTGGAGTTTGTGGCAAAGAATATCAGGAGAGACCTGAGGCCAATCCCTGGGATTCTGGAGTCGGGTGTACAGAGGGTCCAAAGAGTGCAATACTCCAACTGAAAAAGAGATCTTAGCCGCGTATGAGCGGGCTCGGGCTGCTTCTGAAGTAGTTGTTACTGAAACACAGCTCCTTCTGGCACCTCGACTGCCACTGAACTGTATTGTATTGAACTGGATATTCAAGGGAAATGTTCCCTCCACCCATCATGCAACTGATGCCACTTGGGGTAAGTGGATTGCGTTGATTACACAACAAGCTCAGATGGGGAACTTCAGCCATCCAGGAATCCTAGAGGTGATCATGGACTGGCCTGAAGGTAAAAAGTTTGGAACATCACCAGCAGAAGAAGTATCACATGCTAAAGAGGTCCCACCATACAGTGAACTACCAGAAAATGAAAAGAAATATGCCCTGTTCACAAATGGATCGTGTCGTATTGTGGGGAAGCATCGCAGATGGGAAGCTGCTGTGTGGAGCCTCACACGACAAGTTGCAGAGGCCACTGAAGGGAAAGGAGAATCAAGCCAATTTGCAGAGGTAAAGGCTGTCCAACTGGCCTTAGATGTTGCTGAACGGGAGAGGTGGCCAGTGCTTTATCTTTACACTGACTCATAGATGGTGGTAAATGCTCTATGGGGGTGGTTACAGCAGTGGGAGCAAAGTAACTGGCAAAGAAGGGGTAAACCTATTTGGGCTGCTGAATTGTGGAAAGACATTGCTGCCTGAATAAAGAATATGGTTGTAAAGGTGCACCATGTAGGTGCTTATGTGCCCGAGAGTAGGACTACTGAAGAACAGCAAAATAACCATCAGGTAGATCGAGCTGCTAAAATTAAGGTGGCTTAAATAGACCTGGACTGGCAGAACAAGGGTGAATTATTTCTAGTTTGGTGGGTCCACAAGACCTTGGCCCATCAAGGAAGAGATGCAACATATAAGTGGGCTAGAGACTGAGGGGTGGATTTAACTATAGACTCTATTGCACAGGTTATTCATGACTGTGAGACATGCACCACAATTAAAGAAGCCAAGAGGATGAAACCTCTCTGGGAGGAAGGGCGATGGCAAAAGTACAAATATGGGGAGGCATGGCAGGTTGATTATATCACCTTGCCAAGATCTTGCAGTGGTAAGCGTTATGTTCTTATTACTGTTATGTTCTTACTTACTGGTAGAGGCAACCACTAGGTGACTTGAAACATATGCAGTATCCCATGCCACTGCCCAAAACACCATATTAGGGCTCGAGAAACAAGTCCTGTGGTAACATAGCACTTCAGAAAGAATTGAGTCAGATAATGGGACTCATTTCAAAAATTCTCTTTGGGCCAAAGATCATAGCATTGAGTGGATTTATCATATTCCCTACCATGCACCAGCTTCTAGTAAAATTGAATGCTACATCTTAAAAACCATGTTGAAAGCAATGGGTGGCAGAACATTTAAGCCTTGGGAGAAGCATTTGGCAGAAGCCACCTGGTTGGTCAATACTAGAAGATCGATCAATTGTGATGGTCCTGCTAGCTCCCTACATATTGTCAAGGGAGATAAGGTCCCTGTAGTACACTGAAAGTACACGTTGGGAAATCCAGTTTGGTCTTTCCAACTTCTGGGAAGGGCAAATCTTTTCATGGAATTGTTTTTGCCCAGGGACTTGGGTCCACTTGGTGATTGATGCAGAAAAACAGGGATGTTCAATGTATACCACAAGGGAATTTGACGTTGGCGGAGTGCAGTCAGTAATTTCATGTGTATATATATTTATATATGTTTGTTTGTGCATGTGTTTAATATTTGGTAATTATGTTTTGCTTGTATATATTAAGCATGATGTAAAATAAGGGGTGAATGTCATGGTTTTATGATTTTTGGTTTTCGGTATTCCACACCATAACATCATGCAGTGCACTGGGAGTTTAACTGTTAATGCTCAAGTTCTGAATACCTGCCCGGAAGAGAAGAAGAACCACATTCTCAAGTAGGCTTTGCTGTCAGAGAGGAGATATAACTCCTGGCAAGGTCGCCTGATGCGCTTTTCTTCGTTGGCTTTCCTCCTGTCTCCCTGCTGCTCAACTGGACTGCACATCTCACCTTAGCGTAGTGGTGAGGCCTATCCACCTTTTGCACATTCTGTCTCTCTCTCTCATTATATTTGATTTATTACCTTCAATTCTAATTATATTGTACTATGGTGTGATATCTTGTATTCTGATACTATATTTAGTAAAATATTTTTTCCTCAGATCGTTGCTGCTGTTTTTAATTATTTTGGGTTCCCCTGTTCCCTTTTTCTGGAAGTGCGGATTTTGCAAAATCCCTCTGCCCCTCTGGTCACAGAACTGAGCCAAACCAGCACATAAACTATTGGCAACAGAAAATAATAATGCATATAGCTGAACGCTTAAAAGACTTGAAGCTCCCATTATGAATTTATCCTTATAACACCTCAAATTTACACAAGTACACAAAAGTTATTCAACTATATAAACATTTTAGCAAAAAATCACACGTAATAATACAAAAGAGCTATTAATTTTTATCTTTCATAACCTTGGAAAGTCTTGGCACTGAACATTTATTTTTTTAAAAAATAAATTATTAGTTAAAATCTTCATGTAAAAAAAATCACATTATTTTTCATCCTAGCAGGTATCAAAGAAATCTCCAAAATTTCTCCTTTATAATTTAAAATAAATAAGTATATTATTCTGAAGTCAGTTTTGTGGAGCAATTAGAGCTTTTAAACATAAATTAACTGTGTAAATTTTTTCACATAAATGATGCTGTTAAGTAATTTCAGAGTACACAAGAGATACTGTGATTACTTCAAAAATTAGTATATTCAGTACATTTATAGAGCTTGTAACTGCAATACTACTATTATTCTCCAGACTGTAGTATGTCTGAGTACAATTCAGCTGATATAACTTCAAATTTTACTAAGTCACAAATGTAATCTAAGGGTAACATGCCAAAAGAATTTCACTGAATGGGCATCAAAATGAAAGCCTTGATTTCTTTCTGCAAATTTTCACTTTAGCTTTAAAATATAAGAATGCTTTCACTTCCTTTCCCAGAATTCAGTCCTTAGTTTTCTCTAAAAACATGCTTTCTGTTCATTTCACCTGATTTATCTGCTCAGAATTAATCTCTGTCTTTGCTCTGTCATCTTCAAGGCTAAGTGGCAGAGTAGGTGCTGTTTAAATAATAAGCTACACAATCAGTACTTTGGCTCAGAAAGTGCATATTTTTTGGTTAAAAATGATAATTTTTTAAATATGTTTGAATATACTTGGAGTAACAGAACATATTTTCAAAAGATGAAGATTTCAGCTTATCAATGACATGAGCAGAATTATAGACAGTTAACATTATAATATAATAGAATATTCAGTTGAAAGGGATCCACAAGGACACTTGGCTCCACACAGAACTACCTAAAAATTAAACAATGCATTCAAGCATAAGTAGAAAAATTAAAAAAGAGAGAGAGAGAAAGAGAGAGAGAGAGAGAGAGAGAGAGAGAAGAAGAAATTCCATTTTCAGCTGCTCATTCTATTTATTCTTTCTAGGTGTCATTTAAGACTGCAACTTTTGCAGTTGTATAATCACGTAGTTAATCCACTCCTTTGCTCACTGTAGAGAAAACCAATAACTTGATCAAGTATATAAGAATATTTTGCAAATTATTATTCGGCCTTGAATACACAGAAAAAGAGTACCACTAATCTAGTAGTGCCAGATAAATCTCAATAATTTATTCAGGATGTGTCAGGCACAGGAAGAAAAAAAAAAAAAAAAAAAAGTACAATTAAACTGTTGGACATTTCACTTAATTTTATCCAATAAATTTCAAATAGTTATTATATTATTATTTATTTATTTTTAATATCAGGACAGATGCTTGCTTTATTTGAAGAGAACAAAATTCTGACTGTGCTTTATCTGTAATATGTTTCATTCATTGTACTATGTGCTCACTTTTCTGTGGAATACAGCCTTTTTTCTTAATTTCCTTAATTTGCCAGAAAGACTAATTTCTACAGTTCAGAGAAGATTTGTTTTTGTTTTGTTTTTTAAGAAATAATTAAATACTGCACTGTAAATAAATAATGATTAATAAATATAACCACTAATTGAAGCTAAAGCTGAATTAAACAGCTGACTGAGATGTATAATGGAAATTTGATCAAAATAATGTGATATCAGATAATGTGCTATTAAAATAATAATTACAGAATCACAGAATTATAAAGGTTGGAAGATCCCTACAATCATCTCTAGACAATCTCCACTTGGAGATCTTCCGCTTGGAATTGTTGAGTTCAGATCACCCTCCAAGGTTCCTTATGGTAAGTTCCATAAGAAAGTTCCCAAGGAATTCTTGAATAATTCCAGAGAAGGAGGCTCCATAACATTTCTTGGCAGTCTGCTCCACAGCTGTTACTCATGTACTGAAATGAAGTTCTTCCTTATGTTTGTATGTAACTTACTGTGTTTTACTTTCTGCCCGTTGTCCCTTCTGCTTTTACACAACCTTCAGGTCTCCAATTAGAGTCTGTACCATTGATCAGTACTTTCTGAGTTCTGCCAGTCACTGAATTCTCAATCCACCTCATTGTCAACTCACTTATTCCACACTTCCTAAGCTTACCTTTGCAGATGCTTAGGGAGATGGCATCAAAAGCTTTGCAGAAGTCAAGGTAAATAAATTTCACTGCTCTTCCCTCATCTACCCCACCAGTGATAACATCCTAGAAACCTACAGTGTTGACCAAACATGATTTCACCTTGGACATTCCATATTGACCACTGATAAATCCAGTACTAGTTACTCCATTGCCTTCCCAGGAAAGCAGGTGAGGCTGACTTGCCTGTGATTGCCCAGAAGCTCCTTCTTGCCTTGTTTTGAAGAATGAGATTACACTGGCTATCCTCCAGTCCTCAGGAATTTCTCCCATTATCTAGGATGATAAGAGAGTGGCTTGGCAATCATTCCTGTCCGCTCCCTCAGCACTTGTGAATGAAACCCTTTGGTGCCCATGCACACATAGGTATTGGTATTACTTAAGAGATATTTTACCAGCTCCTTCTCAACTAAGTTGAAGTCTTCCTTCCTCCAGACTCTCTTATCTCTGTGATTTCTGAGGGGCAGACTTAGCAAAGACTGAAACAAAAAAAAAAAAGTATTCAGTAACTGCATTCTCACTATCTCCTCTTACTAGGGAACTGACTTCATGCAGCAGTGGACACAGATTTTCATTAGACTTTCTTTTAATACTGATATATTTAAAGAAGCCTTCTTTTTGTCTTTGACCTCCTTTGAAATTTTAATTCCAAGAAAGCCTTAGCCTTCTTCATTGTGTTCTTGCAAACCTTAACAGCATTCCTGTATTTCTTCAGAGTTTTCTGACCTCTTTTCTAATATTCCATAGTTTTTCTTCTTCTCTTTGAGCTTTTCTATGAGCTCCTTGTTCACCTACATATCTCCTGACTTTTTTTTCTATTTCTTACTTTTAGGAATGCACTTGCAGTTACAGTGATTAAGTGTTGACCAACTCTCTTGAGCTTCCTTAGATTCCAGAATTCTAGGCTATGGGTTACGTGCAAGTAGGTTCTTGAAAAGGACAAAATTGGCTGTCCTAAAGAACAGGGCAGTAATTGTACTTTTTGCTTTGCTTCTTTCACGCAAGATTGTGAACTCTACTTGTGTTCCCTGCATCCCAGGCTGTCCCCAGCTTTCACATCCCCACCAGACATTCCTTATTAGTAAGAACAAGATCCAAAAGCACTCTTCTTGTCATCCTCCAGTACCTGCATCAGAAAGTTATTTTCAAAACATTGCAAGAACCTCCTTGGCTGAATGTTCCATAGCAGCATTGCTTATCCAACTCTTATCAGAGTGAATGAAATCTGCCATGAGAACCAGTGCCTGGAATCATGAGGCTACCTCCAGCTGTGTGTAGAAGGCCTTACCTACTTCCTCATCCTGATCAGGTGGCCTGTAATAAACACCCACAATAATATCACCCTAATTTACCTGCCTCGTAATTCTTGCCAAAAGCTCTCCACTAGCTCATTCACTACCTCCCTTGCTGGAGTTCAGTGCATTCAACTTGTTTTCTCACACAAAGAACAACTCTACCACTTTGATGCTGGTTTATCTTTCCTAAAGAAGACATAGCTATCCATGGCAGCATTCCAGTCACGTGAACTGTCACAGATAGATCAGGGCTATGACTGTATACAGATCTTTTGTTCTTTCTTTTCATGCCCTGTCATGTGCGCATTGTGTAAAGGCACTTTTGAGAAGATAATGGAGCAGACTGTGCAGGCATCCTTAGGGTGATAGGATTCTCCATAGCTATACACACTCATGAGGTGGCTGGCCTTATGGCTCATCTCATGGGATGCAGGGAAAAAACGTATTTTTTACTGTTCTATTTTGCCTGGCTTATTCCCATGTCAGTTTCAGTGATGTGAGCACTGTCATTTTGAAGCCCATCCCCAATGTTCTTCAGTTTAAAGCCCATCTCAGTAAGTTAGGCAGTCTGCCATCAAAGACTGCCCTGCCTATTCTAGACAGGTGGATCCCATCTGCCCTTAATATGTTATAATCTTATGGTGTTATAATCTTATAAAAGAAAGTTGTAATGTCATAAAAGCCAAAACCCTCATGCTGGCACAGCCACATAGCCACAACTTGATATGCATTATACAAGTATTTCTGGCTTCCCCTTTCCTCCATCTGGCAAAATTAATTAGAAGATAATTGGGGCACCAATGATTTTCACTTGCAATCCCAGGCATATATTTATTAATGATAAGATAGTACTGTAATTGAATCACAGAATCACAGAATGGGCCGGGTTGAAAGGAACCTCAAGGATCATGAATCTCCAACCCCCCTGCCACACGCGGGGCCACCAATCTCCCCTTTTAATAATAGACCAGGCTGCCCAGGGACCCATCCAAACTGACCTTGAACACTTCCAGGGACAGGGCATCCACAGCCTCTCTGGGCAGCCTGTTCCAGTACCTCACCGCTCTCTCTGTAAAGAATTTCCCCCTGACATTCAAATTGATTACTCATAATTGATAAGTGATTACTCATTAAACTCTGTCTTCCTGAGTATGATTTTGTGTTCACTAGGTATGATTGCATCTCTGCTAAAAGATTTTAAAAGCCATGATTATTTTACATATGTCTGATCTTTATAAACATGTATGACAAGTTTAATAAGAGCACTGCAAACCTAGGCTATACGTATTTTAGATCTACTTTGAAATACTAATAATATGTTAAGATGGTAAATTCTGCTACAGAAATGTACACACCTTTCATCGGCATTAAGATTCCTAATTAAATTAGTTATTTTCTTCATAGTAAAGGATGAAATAGCCAAGGGGGATAATTAGCAAAAAACCTCAATTGACTGAGTTATCTTATCCCTAAAGCAAGTTTAATGTTATGATGTAATATACCTACTACACAAAAATGAGAATTTTTATGCCTCAGAGAAACATTACATAGAGTACTGTGGAGTGCTTAACATCTGTTTCACGTGAGCTGTACAGCTGGTTAAGTATAAAGACACTATCTTTATCAAAACTCATTAGCACGCTGGAATAATTACTTCACTGACAACATGCTACCATTAGGATATATTTTAAATAGGAATGTCAAATAAATGACAATATTTGACTGTTATTCAGCCACTGATAAATCACCTTTGAAAACAGATCAGTGAAAACAAATAAAACAAAAATACTTCTTTAAAGCCCACAGACTTCAAGTTCACACTCTCAAGGACATCCAGTAAACTATAAAATAATCTAAACTTCTCCCCTCTGCCGATTTCACAGTTCTTTTAATTTTATACTTTTGAAAGTTTAAAATACTTTATGTTTAGTATGACACGGGGAACACTGACTGTTCGTAAAATAGATTGAACTAAAAGAAATCTGGTTTTGTTTTTCACAGAAATCTGAAACATTTCATTCACTATACTTCATGTACCTAATATGTGAGAAATATTCACTTTGTTGTTTTTTTTTTTAATCATAGGGAATGATCTTGTCCTTCCTCAGTATGAAGGTTATACTAAATTCCCACTTTGGCTGAAAATCTGCTAAATCTTCACAAATTTTTCTGGTACCTCTGCTCCCTCGATGTGCTTTCCCTCAGGTGTAAATGTCAACATATTGAAAACACAGCATCAGAGACTCAGAGAAATACAGCAGTAATTAAGGTGAACTACCATAGACAGATTTTGCTGTGACTGCCTCACAAAGTCTACCAGGTGTATTGGTGATATTTTGGTACCATCTATTAAATAGAAGTCTTAATATCAGAGAAATTAGCTATACAACAGCTATAATGTCGTTCTGAACCTCTTCAGTGGATCTCAACTCATACACATTTTTAAGGAGCCTGTACTGAGCTAAGCTCTACTCTTCTGAGAACAGTAGGAGTTCATACACTTTCCAGAACTCATAGGAAGAAATGAAAGAACACAAAGTCTACATAAATATTCCTCTCCTTTGTTTGTCAAATAGACTCCTTGACTAATTAGCCTCTCCTGCTTCTCCACAGGGTACAATCTGTGATGTAAAAGGAACTCTTGCTTGTGACCAAGTAGAAAACAACATCAATCAATCCAAAGAGAACCACAGGATAAATCTAAGAGCACCTAAGAATTTTACACCTGAATGGATGATCTGATGCCAGAATGATAAATGTAATTATTAAAAAGCAGAATTATTTTTAATATTTCAAGAATAATAATGCAATACACAAAAATAAATACTATCAGACTTTTCTTCTTTATAAATTATCTGGCTTATTGCATAGCCAGAAAGAAATACATAAGTAAGTCTGTCTTAAGTGATACAGTTAGATCATCCGGCTCCATGGACTTACATACATTCAGTTTCATGAGTAGGTCTCAGATGTGCTCTACTGCTACACTGGCAGAGATCATCCCCCACACCCTCCCCTATAGGCTCAGGCTCCTGGTAGACACGGGAAGCCCGATCACCTGTGAAGATTGAGGCAAAGCACTCACTAAGTACCTCAGCTTTTTCTATGTCTGAGAAATCCATTTACGACTGCAATGCTTTCCCATCACACACCTGAGTTGAAACTCCCCATCAGAACTAGAGCCTGCAATCACAAGGCTTCTTGTAGCTGAAACAAGAAGACCTCATTAACAGGCTTCCCTTGGTTAGAGGGTCTGTAGTAAATCCTGGTTGCCAGAGAGTCTGTAGTAAATCCTGGTCGCCAGATGTCATTTAGTGATTTGGTCCCCAGTTTTATCCCAGAAGCTCTCTGCCTGATCTGAGCTTTTTTCAAGTCAGCTTTTTGCAGTATATCCATAGAGGTCAATTGTTCCTGCCTTTCCTGCCCTGCTCATCTCTTCTTAAAAGCTTGTACCTGTGAACTGCAGGATTACAATTAGTCACAGTTTTCTAACTGTCATATGGCTTCAATGTCCTTCTGTTTATTTCCCACCTGTATTTTTGTAGAGGTATTCATAGAATCTCTGTTCTTTTCATTTATTCTCCAATAAATCAGAATGTTCATGAAAAAGGTTTGCTTTACACTTCCGCTACCACAGTTCACAGCAGTTGGAAGGTATTGCAGAACTTTGTCATGGGATTATGCATATGTTTGTATATTTTATACATAAAATTCTCAGTGTATAAACTAACTTAATGAACCTCTATTTGAAATTTTCAGTAAATAAGCTAATTTAATAATCTTTTGATTTATGAGAAGATATATGTTTAGTTCCAGCTAGTTATTTCAGAACAGTTTGTGTGCTAGACATGAAAAAAATTTTTCTGAAGTGTTTTCTTGGCAAGTAATTGCAGTTAGGGACACTAGATCTCCATTTAGCACTAAACCTAATTCAGTCATTGAAATATCATAGGTTTTGCCTTTTCTGTGAAAAGGCAAATGTCTCTTCTTAAGAGTTGTGATTGTGAAAACAGAAGGGGATTCTGAATAATGATTATAAACTTTAGCACTTTCAATTAAGCTTCAGAAATTGTGAGAGCCTCTAGAAATCCTTTCTATCATAAACAGTTCAGAAACATTGAAAGGTATTACTCAAGCCAGCAAGACTTATTTGCAACTACATTCTGTACTAATGTAGAGGCAGAAGACAGTAAAAAAAAAATAATAAATATATTATACATTGTAAACATATCAATAACTGCAAACATTTTCTCCTATTCATAAAGTCAAGAAATTAAGTTAGCAGATCATGTCTAAAGCATATCCAAATTTCGAAGTGTATTTTATGCAATATTTCAATATGGTATTATACCATATAGTATTCTTTAATCTGTTAAAGTGTAAAAGGGACTTCTAGCTCACTTCTAGCCTGTGGAATACAAACTATATGAACTAACATTTTTTCCTTGTAATTTTGCTATTGACCAGTAGTAATGTTGCAAGAAACTTACACATAATACTGTTAATGATGTTTGTAAATAAATCAGTTCTTTCCTATTCTTCTGGCAAAAACATTTCTACTATATAGTTTTCACTAGAATAAATATAAAATTAAAATAAAACCTGGAGATTTCAGTTATCACTTTTCACATGGATTATTCACTAGCTCGATTCACAGATCTGTTTTAGAAACAAGCTGTTAAGACTTGTTTTCTCTCACCATGCCACAAAATATGTCTGAATTTCAGTCAGACCACCCTCAACTTGTAGAACACTGAAGAATTTTTCTTGGAAAGATATAGTCTCAGAAATACAAACTACAATTAAGAATTTCACAAATAGCATTATAAATGTAATGCTTTGAAGAAATCAAAGCAATTGTAATGGTGATATGATCAGTGGTATTCAATCTAAAACACTGAATTTTAAGGCTAACTTGTATGTTTCACTTTGCAGGCCAACTCTGAATTGAAGAGATGTATGACAGTTTTTTAGGTGCATTAATGAGAAGTCATTAAAGTGGATGTCCTAAATTCCTGTCAAATAACCCTTAGATAAATAAATGTCTCCATTATAAGTACCACAGATGCTGCTAAAACAGTTGAGTAAGAAGGGTTTCCATACTCTGATTTATGTGAAAGCAGAAATGAAAATATTTTCATTGAAAAAAAAAAAAAAACAACCTGTAATGTACATAAATATAGTAATTTTCTTTTGTATCTGTATTTACTTAATAGTCAAAAAAGTATAGTAGAAGAGAAAATATCAGCTATCACTTGGTTACTGGGACTTTGAATCCCTGGAAAAGATACATAACAGACATGATTTAACCTTATTAGCAATGAAGTGAATCTAACTTAATTGCATATGTTAAAAATATATAATCAGAAACCTGTTTTCTTAGCTATTCTAATTTAGACCCTTGTGTCTAAGAGAAAAGAGTGTTCCTTTACTATTTGAACTCTTCCTCCCTAAGGACCAACTTTCAATATAGGAATCTTATTTCAGCGTACAGTATAAAAACAAGCTGTTTCTTCATTGCAATAAATAGGTATGTAGAAAACTTATGTGAAAATAAATTTCCATGACACTTTAAGTATACTTCTTTTCAAACATATATATATATATATTTGTATATATTTCTCCTAACAAAATGTAAGTTTGTCAGGGAAGAGAATGATTCCATGGACATAAGGAAGAACAAACAAACAAACAAACAAAAACAAGGCAAAACTAACAATAATAAAACAAACTGAAATAAAAATAAACTTTTTTCAAAAAAGGAAAAATAATATGACTTAGAACTAAGCTTTTGATCATGCATGAGTTTATTATAAACTATCATTTAACTCTATGAAAATACAGTATCTGGAAATGCACGTGAAGAAATGTGTTTGGTCACAAGTCATAAGAATACTTCCCTAATTAATAAAAACTTGTTTTAAAAGGCTTTGGTAAATATCAAAATGCTGAAAGACCTTGTCATGTTTTTATATTTTTTGGTTTTCAGTATTCCACATCATGACATCACATAGTGCACTAGGAGTTAAAGTGTTAATGCTCCAATTCCAGGTACCTATCCCTATACATTACAGAAGTCATGGGATCTGGCCCTTCTGGGTGGGGCGCTCTCTTACTGCCTGGCAGTGGGTGCTGGATGGTGCTTTCCTAGCCATTCAAAACGTTTCAGGCTTGACTCAGTCTCAGGAACTCTCTCTCTCTCCTATCTTATTTGATTTATTAGTCTCAATCTCAATTAGATTGTATTGTATTGCGTTCTCTTGCATTCCAATATCATAGTTAGCAAAATCAGTTTTCCTCCATAGATCATTGCTGCTGTTTTTTTCCTTCCTTCCTTCCTTCCTTCCCATTTTGTGGGGCTGTGGTGTGTGGGGAGGTCAGGGGCCTACTGCCCCCCTGTCACAGTCATAGATTGATCTAGTTAACTCCGTGACAGTTTTTAGTGGAGAATGGGGGCAAAAGCTGCCTTTTAGCTTTTAGAACAAATCTCTCTCTCTGCTCTCAGAGAGCTTCGTTAGGGAACATTTTCAGTAGTTCAGGTTTCTGTGCCGGAAAATTTGACCTTGAAAGGCCAGGCATACTGCCAGTATGCTGAGATATTTGTAAACTTTGAGCACTGCTTAGTCTGGGTAGTGGATTTTTCCTTTTTTTTTTCTTTTTTTCCTTTTTTTTTTCTTTTTTCCCCTCCTCTTTTAGCTTCAATTCATTAACCCCTTTTTAGCAGATATCAGCAATGAACCCATTCTTTATCGTGGGGGTGCTGTGTAAAGGATTAAAAGCCATCATGTTACTCATGACTTACTGGCCAATTATCAGTGTCATAATTACTTGTTGTGGAATTGTGTTTATATATAACCAAATAAGGGCACTGATGGAGACATCTGTATGGTACCTATATGCAATGTGGTATGATTTGAATTTTGACATTTACATCCCAGATGGAATGGCTAATTTTACAAACAACTACATCCCAAATGGAATAGCTAATTTTACAAACAACATGGTGTTCAGACCAGTTTCCAGACTTTCTTCTCAGTTTGTCACACATTTTTCAAATTTTGAATTAATGCTTATTTTGGTGTGCATGTTATCAGTCTCCCTGAATGTATTTCAAGGCATTCGTGATAAGGGGAAGGATTCTCCTCCAAAACCAGAGAATGCTGACTGGCAGGGAATATGGAGAGGTTTAGGAAAAATCTTAGAAGCATGGGGACCCACGGTGTCATGGAATTTCACTCTTGAACACCTGTGGGATCCCGAGAAAATAAGCCAGTATTTGAGTTAGGGACAGTGCGGCTTACATAGATCTAAGGAGGTACAATTTATTTGGGGTTTGGCTTGTGGTTATCATGTCCTATTGTGAGAATCCTTCTTTGAATTTTTGGCTCAAAGCTTGCTTCCTGAGGTATTTCTTGTGATAAGACTGAGTGATTTGTTGAGGAGGCAACTGATGGGTGCTAACTGTGTGACAATCAATATCGCTTTGGGAACATTTGAAAGCCCCTTCCCCCAGAGCTGCTTGCTCTGTAGAAGAGCGAAAGAGAGTGCTCAGGAGTGTTCACTGGCAGAAGATCTGGCCTGTGACTAAACAGCTCCAGCTAGGTATGGGAAAATTGGGGAATTATACCATCGTGTTCTGTGAGAAACAGGATGCAGATGGGCATTCCTGCTCCTTATCTGCTGGCAAGGCCCGGAAGATGGGAACAAAGGAGTTTTTGCTCAGATCCCAGAGCCAGAAGCTGCCACTCCAAGGGGAGCTGACTCACCCACTTTGGATTTGAGCTGTCACTCCAAAGACAGCTGACTCAACCACTTTGAAACTATTGAAAAGGGGCCATCATCGCCATGGTCATTCTCCTCCTCGTCGTCTCCTGCCTGACGACCCGCCACTACAGAAGATCAAAGACTGAACTACAAACCACGCTGGATCCATGATGGTGACTATGTCCCTCTTGCTTCCTATAAAGACTCCTTGCTTCTTCTTTTCTATCTTTTCTATCACCCTCCTTCCCTTCCCCATTACCATAATTCATAATAGTGTCCGTCCTCCCCTTCTCCATTTCCCTAATTAAGATTTGTAATAAATTGGTCAGACCAACATTTGAACCATTGTTTCTTAATCTCACGCCAGGTATATAGATAATAAAAGAACCTCCTCTCCCTCCTATAAATTGGAGCGAGACATCTATATAATACTATTCTAGAGAGAGAGAGTTTCCCAGCTGATGTTCAAGCCAAAGGGGAAAATCTCCAAGTCTAATCTGATCAATCACAGGAGACACCAGTAACAATATCAGTTGCCTGTGTGGAAGGCAAGAAATGGAAATGAGTGTCCTAGCATCTAAAACGGAAAAAAGAAGAAGCAGAAAAAGAGGAGGAGGAAGATCCAGGTGAGGGCCCTCCTCAGAACCACCATCATCAGGGAAGGCAAAAGGAAAAACTAAGAGACATGCAGAAGAGAGTGATGAAGAGGAAGTCTCTATTACTACTTGTCGGCCTCTGAAGATGGCTGAAATCCAAGGCTCAGGAAAGGAGTTTACACAGAACCCAAATGAAACTCTCGTTTCCTGGTTGCTTTGCTGCTGGGACAGCAGGGCCAGTAGCCTGTCTGCAGACGGTAATGAAGCTTGCCAACTAGGAGCCATTGCCAGAGATCCAGAAATTGATAGAGGAATTAGTTGATGTTTAGATGGGGCTGCCATCCTCTGGGAACGAGTGACAGTAGCTGTGGAGGAAAGGTATCCCTTCGAAGACGGCTTGAAGCCTGTGATGAAAAAGTGGGATACAGTTGAAAAGGGTATCCAGTATTTGAGGGAAATAGCTGTGGTGAAAATGTTGTATGACCCTAACTTTGTTCCTATCCACCCACCAAGACCACGACCCTGGAAGAGTGAGGACGATGACTGATATATAGCAGAGACTCACAACAACAGCACCAGAAAGATACGTCAGTACACTAACAGCAATGTTTGACAGATATCAGGACCAACAGAGAAGACCCTTAGGTTTTGATGATTCTAATGCTCCAAAACTATGAACAACAGTTCCATTTCCGCCATCTCACAAATAATGGACCAACTGAATGAAATGCAAGAGTGTCCGTACTGATTAATCGTGACAAACCTGTACTAATATCACAAATGTTTGATGAAGATCAGGATAATCAAAAGTGTCTAATGAAGGAGCTGATCAAATTAATGAGAATCCAAATAATTAAAGATGATGAACCTTCCTTCTCACGTGCACTATCAAAAATCTCAGCTGTTAAGCACTTTCCGGCTCCAGTAAGGAATTCCACATCATGAATTGCGTTGTGGCGTTAGTTACGTGGGTCCTCGTGGCCATCAACAGAACAATGCCCGACGATCCGCCAATACAGAAGATCAAAGACAGAACTATGAACCTCGCTGGATCCATGGTGGTGACTATCTCCCTCTTGCTTCCTACAAAGACTCCTTTGCTTCTTCTTTTCTATCTTTTCTATCACCCTCCTTCCCTTCCCCATTACCCTAATTCATAATAGTGTCCATCCTCCCCTTCCCCATTTCCCTGATTAAGATTTGTAATAAACTGGTCGGACCAACATTTGAACCATTGCTTCTTAATCTCACGCCGGGTATATAGATAATAAAAGAACCTCCTCTCCCTCCTATAAATTGGAGTGAGACAGGGGGGAAAGGGGATAATAGAGTTTATCGGACTGTGTGGATTCGATGGCCTGGCACATCAGAACCGCTGAAATATAAGGTGGATACCAGTGCACAGTGCACTCTGATGCCATCAAGTCATGAAGGGACAGAATCAATCCATATTTCTGGAGTGACTGGGAGCTCTCAAGAATTGACTGCGTTGGAGGCCGAGATAAGCCTCACTGGTAAGGACTGGCAAAAACATTCTGTTGTGACTGGCCCAGAGGCTCCATGTATATTAGGTATCAATTACTTCAGAAAGGGGCATTTCAAGGATCTTAAGGGGTATCGATGAGCCTTTGGAATAGTTGCTGTAGACACAGATAACATTAAGCAGCTGTCTGTTTTGCCTGGCCTGTCAGACGATCAATCTGTTGTGGTGTTGCTATGAGTAAAAGAGCAACAGGTACCGATTGCTACAAAAATGGTGCACAGATGGCAGTACCGCACCAACAGGAATTCCTTGCTCCCCATTCATAAGTTGATTCATCAACTAGCAAGTCAAGGAGTGATCAGCAAAACTCACCTTTTAACAGTCCCATATGGCCAGTGCGTAAAGCCAGTGGAGAATGGAGGCTGACGGTGAACTATCGTGGCCTGAATGAAGTTACACCCCCACTGAGTGCTGCTGTGCTGGACATGCTAGAGCTCCAGTATTGGAGTGTAAAGCCAAATGGTATGCCACTATCGACATTGCTAAAGCCTTCTTTTCTATTCCTTTGGCCAAAGAATGTAGGACACAGTTTGCTTTCACATGGAGGGGTGTGCAGTATACTTGGAACCATTTGCCACAGGAGTTGAAACACAGCCCGACCATTGCTATGGGTTGATCCGAACTGTATTGGAACAGGCAGTGCTCCTGAACACCTGCAGTATGACATCATTGTGTGGGGCGATACAGCAGAAGAAGTCTTCACAAAAGGAAAGTGAATAATCCAAATTCATCTGCAAACTGGTTTTGCTATTATGCGAAGCAAAGCCGTAAGGCCAAGAGGATGAAACCTCTCTGGGAGGAAGGGCGATGGCAAAAGTACAAATATGTGGAGGAATGGCAGGTTAATTATATCACCTTGCCACGATCTTGCAGTTGTAAGTGTTATGTACTTAACATGGTAATAACCACTGGGTGGCTTGAAACATATGCAGTATCCCATGCTACCACCCAAAACACCATACTGGGTCTCGAGAAATAAGTCTTGTGGCAACATGGCACTCCAGAAAGAATTGAGTCAGATAATGGGACTCATTTCAAAAATTCTCTTGTAAATACTTGGGCCAAAGATCATGGCATTGAGTGGATTTATCATATTCCCTACCATGCAGCAGCCTCTGGTAAAAATGAACAATACAATGGGTAGTTAAGAACTATGCTGAAAGCAATGGGTGGCAGAGCATTTAAGCACTGGGAGAAGCATTTGGCAGAAGCCACCTGGTTGGTCAATACTAGAGGATCGATCAATTGTGATGCTCCTACCAAACTCAGCTCCCTACATACCATAGCGGGAGATAAAGTCCCTGTTGTACATTTAAAGAGCATGTTGGTAAAAGAAGTTTGGATTCTTCCAGCTTCTGGAAAGGGCAAATCTCTCCATGGAACTGTTTTTGCCCAGGGACCTGGGTCCACTTGGTGGGTAATGCAGAAAAACGGAGATGTTCAATGTGTGCCACAAGGAAATGTGCTGGGGGAGTGCAGTCAGTAATTCTATGTATATATATGTATGTATAGACATGTGTAATCCATTTTAATAATTGTTTGTGTGTATATATGTATATATATATTAAGCATGATGTAGTGATGTAGAATAAGGGCTGGAATGTCATGTTTTTATATTTTTTGGTTTTCAGTATTCCGCATCATGACATCAGGTAATGCACTGGGAGCTAAAGTGTTAATGCTCCAATTCCAGGTACCTATCCCTATACATTACAGAAGTCATGGGATCTGGCCCTTCTGGGTGGGGCGCTCTCTTACTGCCTGGCAGTGGGTGCTGGATGGTGCTTTCCTAGGCATTCAAAACTTTTCAGGTTTGACTCAGTCTCAGGAACTCTCTCTCTCTCTCCTATCTTATTTGATTTATTAGTCTCAATCTCAGATTGTATTGTATTGCGTTCTCTTGCATTCCAATATCATAGTTAGCAAAATCAGTTTTCCTCCATAGATCATTGCTGCTGTTTTTTTCCTTCCTTTCTTCCTTCCTTCCTTCCTTCCTTCCTTCCTTCCTTCCTTCCTTCCTTCCCATTTTGTGGGGCTGTGATGTGTGGGGAGGTCAGGGGCCTACTGCCCCCCTGTCACAATCATAGATTGATCTAGTTAACTCCGTGACAGACTGGCACAAGGTTCAATGGATTTCATACATTATTTCCTCTCTTTGTTATGTGACAATTGGTATAAAAACTACCTGAAATGCAAAACAGCATCTCATGCACCTCACATATATCTTGCAGTGCAGTTTGAGAAAAAATTAGACACAGTGAATAATTTAGGTCTTATTATACATTAGATCTTATTATAGAAAAGTGTAGATCACATATTATGTTGTGCAGTAGCTAACTTACAAATAATTTTTCAGTTCTTAAAAATACATTTGTGAGCAGGAATTTTGCTGCAAGTACTGCTTTATTATTCAAATGTGTTTCTGAGTGTCAGAAAACTGAGTCAACTTTTTGATTAAGCATACTTTTCAACAGCCCTTTTTTGTGCTGTAGTCACTGATACACTGCTTACGATCTTTAGCCTGAGCAGACACATATTTTATATAACAGAGAATTCTTCTATCTTCTTCAAAACTAGCGATTATTTATGACTTTTCATCACCAAATACAAAGCAAAAACTTTATATTTGTGTTTTAAGGCCTTCTATTTTTCCACTGGCGTTTATTTCAGAAGTAAAAATGCTTGTTAAAGCTGGGGTCTATACTATTTACTTATTGCTGATGTTTTTCTACTCAAATTTAATAGTACTTTTGATGCA
This sequence comes from Centrocercus urophasianus, assembly GCF_019232065.1. Taxonomy (NCBI): domain Eukaryota; kingdom Metazoa; phylum Chordata; class Aves; order Galliformes; family Phasianidae; genus Centrocercus; species Centrocercus urophasianus. Next base: position 2,460,090 of record NW_024884833.1, read on the forward strand.
TAAGACATAAATATTTAGAAAGTTTTAAAAGGCTCATTCAATACTTTTTTTTTTTTTAACATAATCTATAATCATTTCTCATTCATTTCTCATTACATCTGATTATATATATTTTCTCTTGTATGTGATGGAATTTGTTTTAAATTTACAAGTAAGCATCATGTACCTAGCAAATAAAAAGACTATGGAGAAATAGATAAATAAATATATAAGTATATGACTCCATCAAAGTATTACAACAGCTTCTGAAGAAAAATCAGTTTTCAAATAAAACTGATATAGAAAGCAATTGCTCAATTTATTTTGGAATTCAAAGATAGAAAAGGTCAGAATGGCTCTGATAGTGTGCTGCATTTAAGTATAAGATGCAAAGATAGAAACAAAACTCAGATATTTTGATGACTTTTTTCACAGATAATTGAAATATTTTAGTTTCCAATCCCAATCAGAAGAAAATTGTTGTAAATTAAAAATCTATTTATGAAGCTAATATTATAATGCCTAATCTTTTCTTGCCCTTCTTTCTTGGATTCCCTTACTTGTGCAATTCAGCTTGTTAAAGGAAGACAAGCTTGCAGAAATGGAAAACTCTGTACTAGTACTTTTCTGACATGAATAGAAACTTATTCATAGAATCATAGAATCATAAAATCATAGAATGGCTTTGGTTGGAAGGGACCTCAAGAATTATGTAACTCCAACCCCCTACCACAGGCACGGCTGCTAACCTCCGAATCTGACACTAGGCCAGGCTGCCCAGGGTTCCATCCAGTCTGGCCTTGAGCATCTCCAGGGACAGGGCATCCAGAACCTCTCCGGGCAACCTGTTCCACCATCTCACCATTCTCTCTGTGAAGGTTCCCTGATAGCTTATTTACTTTAGAATTATTACAGTTGCACCATATTCTCATATACTACACACATTTAGGTTATCAGTATTCCCTCAACTAGGTATTTCAGTATGATAATAAAGAAACTGTACTAAACTTAATACTCTTTTTTTTCTTGTTTATAATGCAATGTCAAGGAGCAAATGCTAAAATTTCATGATGTTCATACCAGTAGTCCAGTCTGTGGAGCATTAATACTGATTTTATTCATCTTGACATAGGAAAACCCAACAATATCCTATGTGACATTTCTTGCAAACTTAGGAAACATCATCAGCAGATGATGTATAGGTATATTTTCCATAATAACATTTTCAGTTTATTTCTTTCTCAATGAAAGTTCTGCTTCACTAATACAAAGCACAGATATATTTCAAACATTTATCCTGAGAGGATTTACATGTTGAAATTATGATTTTACAATGATTTAAAATGGAACACCTTTCTGTACGTTTACTTTTTTCTACTTACATCATCAATAATTAAAAAAAAAACAAAAAAAAAAAAACAAAGAACAGACAAGAAAAAGCATTTACAGAAATTCAGTCATGCTGTTTTCAGAGATTATATTCTCTGTAATACTTTTGGACATCTGCTAAGTAAAAGATTATAGTAATATACTACAAAAATGAAATTCTGACATTTCGAAAGGTCAAATGAAGAACTTGTTGACGACATGAGAATTTAAAAATTACATCAGACTGGGACAAATTTGCACTTATTTACAGTTAGCCATTCTTGAGCAATTCCATTTGTAATAAGAAAACTAAATAGCACTGTGTAGCTATACATAATTAGTGCAATTTAGTCTTGATTCTTAATGTACTAAAAGACATTTTAGAAAAATATTCAGCCTATGAGTAATGACCGAGTGTGTTCCTCCTGTAACTAAAAAGGAGATTGTATTGGAATTCCATTCCATTCCATTCCCCTCTAATTTGTGGACTGGGTGATGAGACAGGGAGTTGAATTGAAAACTAGCTCAGAGTACTGACCAGTGACTCAAAGTCTAGTTGGAAGTAACTAGCAGAATACCCCATGAGTCAATACTGGGCATAGTTCTGTTCAGTATTCTTATTAACAATATGAATAATGGGACAGAATGTATCCTCAGCAAGTTTGCAAATGGTTCAAAACGGGGATGACTGGCTGATACACTAGAGGGTTGTGCTGCCATCCAGAAAGACCTGAACTGGTAGGAGAAATAGACTGACAGGAACCTTGTGAGGTTCAGCAAGGAGAATTGAAAAATCTTGCTCCGAGAGAGGAACTAGAATCAGTATTTCCACCAAGTTTGAAAGTAGCCCTGGGGTAGTAGGCCCTGGGGGTGCTAGTGGACCCCAAGTTGAACACGAGACTAAAAAGTGTCCTTGATGCAAACAAGGCTAATGATATCCCATATTGCATTTGGCATAGAGCTTTCAGCAAGTTGAGGAAAGCGACCCTTCCTCTCGACTGATCACTGAAGAAGCCATGCCTGGAGCACTGGATCCTGTGCTAGCCTTCCCAGTGCAAGAGAGGCATAAAGAGACTAGACACAGTTCAGCAATTTTTAAAAATACCTGAAAGGAGACTGAAAGGAGACTGCAAAGAAGTCAGAGGCAGGGTCTTTTCAGTGGTACTCAGTGCTAGTACAAGACAGAAATTGAAATACAGGAGGTTCTATATGAACATCAGGAAGCACTTCTTTAATGTTTAGGTTGCAGACAAATAGTAGGCTGCACAGAGATGTTGAGATAGTCAAAAGCTGTCTGAAAATCCTGGTCGACCTGTGGCTCTGCCTGAGCATGGTTTTGGACCAAAAGACCAGAAGGCCTGAGATCCCTGTCAATTTTCATTTCGTTATACTTTGCAGCCATTTGTTCATGAAACGAGGGAAAGGACATTGAAACATAAGAGAGCTGTTGATTTTATATATGTATTTAAAACCATGATTAATTCAAAGTAATTTCCTGCAGAATTTAAGCCTGTCAGCCAATTTTCCTTTTTAATAGATTTCCCATTAAATTTTAGTGGAAGTGATTAAGTAGTAACCTATCTGAGATCTGTAATAAAAATGTTTGACTTATTTTGATAATAAAGAAATAGCATTAATTCCCGCCATATGTCTTCCTTTCGTATAGTATAAGATCTTAACAAACTTTAGAAATATTTGCTGCTGTTGTCTGTATTTGCTGATCAGAACAGATCCAATATGTGTTGTTTTCTTGATTGTAATTCATTTTTCTCAGGCGTCCCAAACATTTAGCTCATTTACCTATTGTACTAACCTAAATGCTTCATAAAATTATAGAATATTTTGAGTTGAAAGGGACCTTGGATCACCTAGCTATAATGTCCCTGCAGAAATACCTTCTACTATTGCTGAAATAGTGGCCTTGAACACTTTGAATATTTTCATGCATGGAGTGTTAATTCCATAGTTCATCTGTTCCAGTGTCTCACTTTTTCCTAGTATCTAATCTAAATATAATTTTTAGTTTAAAACCCCTTGTCCCATCACTACAATTCCTAACAAACCATCTCTCCCTCTTTCCTGCAAGCCTCCTCTAAGTACTGGGAAGCTGCAATGAAGTCTCCCTGCAGCCCCCTCTTCTTTAAGTTGTACAATCCCATAGGCTGCCTCAGCCTTCTGATAATTTTCATGGCCCTTCTATGGGCCTGCTCTAGCTCATCAGCGTCTTTTTACACTGCAGGCTTTAGAGCTGAACCCAGTACACCAGACTGGATCTAATGAGACTGAAACAGAGAGGGAGAAATATCCCCTTTGACCTGCTAGACACACTCCATTTTAGGGAGCCCAGGATAAGGTCGACTTTCTGAAGAAAGTGCATACTGCTATCTCATGTTTCATCCGTCAACCCCCAAGTCCTTATTCACAAGGCTGCTTGCTATCCACTTGTTACCCCATTCAGTATTAATGTTTGGATTGCCTTGATCCAAGTGCAGGGCCTTGCACTTGGCCTTGTTGAACTTCATGATGTTCGCATGGTTCTACTTCTAAACCTGTCCCTTTGGATCTTTCTGATCAATGCACACTGAAAATAAAAGCAAAAAGGTATCTTCAGGGAAAAAAAAAAAAAAAAAAAGGAATATTTTATGGGTCTCATCAAAAGATCTAGTAATTTATCATCATTAGACAGACACTATAGTTCTTGTTTAAAAACACAAATCATAATTCCATTTATGATAAAAGGAAACAATTTTGGAAACTTTCTTCAGAAGAAAGACCTTGATCTGACTCTTAATCTACCACAGAGGAGTTCTCACAATATTCTAGTCTCTCACTCCAAACAGGATATGCATTGAGATGAATAGCTGTAGCACCATTCAATCTGTCTCTGTATCTTACAGAGCCCTGGAGATGATATTGAACTCTGCAAAGAACAAAAAGGAATGACAATGTATGACCATTCAAATCAAGTTTTGATAAAATAAAACAAATAAACAGTAAAATAACAATCTGATTTTTCTTTATGGTCTGGCAAGTGACTGTTCCATTAGCACCAAGAAAAAAATGAAACAAACAAACAAAAAAAAAAACAAAAACTTTTTTTTTCCTTTAATATAAATTTAGAGTCAATGGGAAACATTGTCTGGGTTTATTCTTAGATTGAAGCACAGAGTACTTATCTTTGATCGTCAGTCTCTATAATTTTTGGACTATTTTAAAAACATATTTTATTAAAAAAATAATGTGCATGAAGTGCATGTTTGCAATATATTTTTAAGTACTTACTTTTGCTCTTAGACACATGATAAACTAGACAATTAATTTTAGAACATATGGATATTTCATAGAGGGGATAGCAGTTAGAAAGAAAAGGAAGATACTTTTAGTTGTAATTTCAAGAAATTATAAAGAATAAAAGAAAAAAGTTTTAGATTTATGATATAAAAGTTTAACATAAAATTGTATTTCAGAGAGATTTATCAGAGATCCATAGAACATAGAATTTGTGGGTTCAGTACCAAGGGAACCATACATGGTTTATCAAAGCTGAACTGTCAGATAAAGCTGAGTTCCCACAAGTGAAATGCCACTTTATGAATAGATTAGTCTGATAAAGTGGTTGATACAAATAACTTCAGTAGCTTCTTGTTTGATGCATTCATATCTTTCCCTTTTCTTTAAAAATCTGAAGTTTAAAAGAGACATTGTTTTCCTTGTTCTGCCATATTTTTTTTTCCTGAAATGAAAACATTTATATAGGCCTTCTTCATACAACTGAAAATTTTGTTTTACTGCAGTATATGAAAGAATTATCACTATAACCTTTTTACACACACACATACACACACACACTCACACACACACACAAAATTAAAAAAAAAAAAAACCTAAACAGAACTTCTGTTATTACCTATCTTACATTTTCCAAAAACCACACAACAACAGAGGTTGAACTGCAAAGTCACTAAGGAAGAGAGTGTTTAAGAAATTATTTTTGTCTTTGAGGGCAGATAACACACAGTATCTTCTGTATAGTGTCTGTCTTGGAAGTTGAAGTAAATTGACATTATATACCAGAGTAATTCATTTCATCAAATAAAGTAGATTTGGCTCAAAATACTTATCTCCTGAGTCCCTAAAGCTGCAGTTACAACTATTCTTTCCAACAAATTTATGTTCTGCTCAAATATTAGCAAATTTCGAATGACAGTCTATGCTTATAAACTCCAAATTAGAACACTGTACGCATTAGTTCTAAAGAAATTTGTCAAGGAATTGGTTTTGACTGAACTAATATACACTTCTTTTTTTTTTTTTTTTCCCTATTTTGATTACAATCTTACTAAGTTTTATGCAAAAGTGCTTTGTGCTGAAAAGGTGGATAACAATTGCATTAAAGCTTTCTATAAACTTAACTTATATAAACTTAACCTTCCATACTTTGTCAGATAAATGATTTTAATGTAATAGAAGATTAATAGATTCATGCAATTTCTAGTAGTTCTAGCCCCCATTTAGACCATGTTACATAACATTGCTGAGAAAAAATATATAATGTATTTTGAAATCAAATTTGAAATTAGACATTATTGTTTATGAAATATCAGAGAAAAATAATTTGTGTAATCGTAATGGAGAGCCTAACGTCACTTCTTATTTATAGACTAATAAGAATTTCACACATCATTTCAACAAAACTGCACGTAGGAATTTGTTACGAATTTGCAATTGGAAGAAATGCGGAGTTCGTGTTCACTGATGATAAGGGCTATCATAAAAATAACTCCAAGAATGTTTTCCTTACTCTTGCTTTTTCTATCAATATTTTTATAAATCTAATAACTCTAATGACTTCCTATTAGCATCCAATCCTAAGGTGATGTGATATATCTTGTCCTAAACAGTAAGAGAGTGTTTGTTTTTCATTCTTTGTCCTTATTCTCTTCAATAGTATCAGTCCAAAGTGTGAATGCAACAGAACATTTTTGTATAAACTATTCTTGTTATGACTATGAAGAGTCATGAAAACTCAATGCCATATTGTTAACAGAAACCCAGATAACAAATATATCATCTCATAAAATACAAGTTTTGTAGGCATTATGGAAAAGAATAGTTGACAATATTACCTTTTGGTGGCATAATTGTTAAAAAGAGCACTTGAAAACTTTTTATTTAGTATGCAACAATTCTGCTCACAATGAACCTTCATGTAACATCCCTCTTGATTTTTATTTATTTTTATTTTTATAGGAAAAGGCATTTGTTTTTCTTTATTTAAGAATTTTTGGGCACCTTTGACTGCAGATGTAAGACAAACATTTAAAAAATACAAAATGTTTTAGATCACACTCTTGTATATCTTCTGTTAAAAGATAATTTCTTTACAGAGAAGGTAGGCAATTCTACCATATGAATATAGAACACCAAAATTTTCATAGAGCTCAGAAGTGGTATGAAAAGTCCTAAATAACTGACAGTGATATTTTATTATCTACAATAATAAAAACTTAACAAATCATTATCACTGAACTAGGATGGTTTTGTTTCAGGAAAGAATTATTTCAAAGTGAGTAGAACAGAAGGCTGAAACAATGCATTACTGATAAAATTTGTGGTTTAGGAGAGTCCTTTCCATTTCAGCTACGTGTATGCTTATTTCACCATTTTAACACATTCAGGCAAATTTCTGTGACAACAAAGGATTCCTAACAAAAATAAATATCTTACTTTGAGAACCTAGGAAAACATTCATGTTTCTAAGATTCAGAGGTAAAAGAATGTACCTTAAGCATTTAAAAATCTGCTTACCATTAAAACTTGGCACTTTATCTCTCAGTAATCAATCTCTGTGTCTAATCCATCAGTTTTTTTTATACTGGAAGTGCTCTAAGTAAAGAGGTAATGATTTCTAGGATTCCCTATTAATGAAGTCGCTGAGGTTGTGTGATGAAATTGTAGAACCACAAAAGGTTGGAATGGCTTGGGGTGGTAGAGTCCTAAATCATCATTTAATTCCAACTGCTTGTTGTGATCACGGTTACCACCCTCTAGATCAGGCTTCTCAGTACTCCATCCAGGCTGAGTGTCTTTAGGGATGGGGCATCCACATGTTACAACACCATATGCATTGACTAATGAAGGAACTAACAAGTGTTTCAAAACCAAACAAAAAAGTAAGAGATTGGGAAATTCATAGATTTTCTATATCAATGCAATGAGACTATTCTCTACCTGGTCTACCTATGTTGAGTAAATGAATTTATGTGAAGCTTGTTTTGTTTTGATTTTGGTAAAAAAACAGAACTTCTATTTACTGTTATGAACTGCAAAAGTTTTTTGGTTGTTTTTGTCATTGTTGGTTGTTTTTTTTTTGTTTTAGTTTGGTTTGGTTTTGGATTTGTTTTCTCAGAACTAATTTTGACCAGATTTCATTCTTTTCTAGAGCAAGATTATCAATCAAATGGGAATGCAGAAAGAGAACGATTTACCAACTAGCAGAGAGAAAATGAATACATTAGCATTTTAAGGATATATATGAAATTCTTTGGAAAACGTGAAAAAATAAGCAAAAGGAAGACAGAGACACTGAATATTCCAATTATTGAAAAAATCCCCTGAGTTTATTGAATTAAAAATTCCACAGAACATGTAATATGTTCATGCTGCACAACAGTTTGAAAAGATACTAATGTATCGTTATGTTAACAATGAGAAAACGTACAACTATCAGGTGAAGACCCTGGTGCCTGGGTAAAGGAAGAGGATACTGCCATTTTTTACAAGGAACAAAAGGAAGATCCAAGAAACTACAGACCAATGAGCTTCAGCTATGAGCCTGGGAAGATGATGGAAGAGATCCTCCTGGAAGCTATGTTAAGGTACATGCAAAACAGAGAGTTTATGCAAGACAGCCAACATGGCCTTGTGAAGGGCAAGTCACACCTTCATGTTACAGTCACAGCATCAAAGGACAAATAAAGACAACTGATGCTATCTAACTGGACTCCCGCAAAACCTTTGGTATGGCCACTTCTCACAGATATGCATATTAAGTACTATATGGTGGATAAGGAATCATCAGCTCTTTTTCCCTGTGTATGTAGGGAAAAAACAGTCCTATTAAGATAAACAATTCTTTAAATTAAAGAGTCAATCTTTAATTATTTTTGTTTATTAATTTTTTTTTAAATAATGAACAAGGAAAGAAAATCTAAACTAACTCTGCATTTTTAAAACCCCATTTTTTTCCATTTTTTTCCAAAGCATAAAATATATATATATATTTATTTCTAATGGGAATATTTCATGAAAACATTTCCAGCTAAACCTCACTCCTTCATAATTCCAAGAAAAACTAACTGACTGAATTTGCTCTAATTTCCATAGCCGTGATGAGCTAATAAATGGAACTTAGCTGTTTCTTATTACTAAACTTAGTGTTCATTATTACACTTTTCAAAATAAATAAATTAATGATGAATATATGAAACAATATTTTGGTACTGAGCCAGAATTAAAATTATTAAGTATAACTTTATATGTCATTTCACAACACTTTTAGAATTCTTAATTTGTTTTTGAAATGATTTATATTGAGGATGACATATAATAGTTTTGCAAAAATCCACATTCTCAGTGAGTTAAAAAAAAAAAAAAAAGCAACATGAAAACTGTTGGACTAATTAATTTCTTAGTAATTGGATATTTAAATTATAACCATTAGATACACATAATTGAAAGCATTTTTTTAAATAAAAATCTTCAGTACTTTCAGTATTCTATATGGTGTAAAAGATTTTGTGCAAATCTGTTCATAACCAAATAGCATTATCATGTTCTTTTGCTTCAAAAGAAAATAATATGTATAGAATATTATGAAAAATATGTCTGACTTTCTAAAAATCATTGCCACCAAAAATTCTAAATATGAATGGAAATTTCATAAATCAAATATTCTTGTTTTCTTTTCACTTATATTCATATATGCAACAACAAATATAATAAAAATATGTATTTTTGTTTTGCTTTGTTCTGTTTTTGCAGGCATCACAATGCCAGGGCATGTATCAAGCTCCAGAGTGCATTTATTCCTGATACCAGTGGATATGAAGTTATAATTTCATATCTAAACCAATTGAGGGTAAGCCCTAAGGGCATAATGTGTTTTCAGTTATGATAAATCACAGAGATAACATACAAGGTAAATAACATATCTTGACTTCATTGTGGCCATAATTGTTGAGTAGTATTATAATTTTTGAAAAGAGTTCAGAAATGTTGATAGTGCTGATCTTTATTGGTAATTTCATAATTCAATTTGAACTTGTTTATTCTAGGATCCCCAAAACAATCAGTCTCGTTAAGATCAGTTAATTCACATCTCTCATCTTTTTTGACTTTGGAATTAGGAGACAGCTGATCCAGTATATCTACTTGAAAATAAGTGATCTGGCTGTCTTATTTTGCTTGATATATATTTTAGTTAATACAATTTACTAAAGTAACACAGTTTAGAAAGTTATGATGGATTTCAAATTAGGCAAAAAATATGCACCTGGCTCACTAGCAGATAGTCTGTGAGATTGTTGGCATAGTCAAAATGTCATTGTTTTGTTTGTGTCTTACAGAAAAAAAATAGCTTTCTAAAACTTACAGATCAATATTGTGTAATGAAACCTGCATAATGCAAGTTTGTAATGCAAAATTGTTTCCCTTGAAGCAGTAAAATCTAAAATCACAGTATTTAATGAGTTCAGGATAGAAGAGACCTTGGTAGCCATATAGTCTGATTCCCTCTTTGCAACAAGGTAGACTGTCCCAATGCCTTACCACTCTTTCTAAGAAATTTTTTCTAATCTTCAATCTGAACCTCTCTTAGTGCAGTTTAAGGCCAATACCTCTTGCTGTATCGCTAGTAACTTGAGAGAAGAGGACGCTCCTCTTATCAAAAGATGAGGTATTCCCTGAGCCTCCTCTTGTACAGACTACATAACCTCTGTTCCCAGAGTTGGTCCTCATAAGACCCTTCACTAGATCTGTTCTTCTTTGGACACACACCAGAACCTCGATACATGTAGTGAAGGTCAAAAAAGTGATCACAGAACTCACGGTATGACCTCACCAGTGACGAGTACAGAGAGATGATCACTTTCCTGGTCCTGCTGACTATTTCAGAAACAAGCCAGGATGTCATACAGTGGAATCACAGAATCATAGAATGGCTTGGATTGGAAGGGACCTCCAGGATCATCAAGTTCCAACCTCTCTGCCACAGACAGGATTGCCAACCATTAGATCAACTACTAGATCATCCAACCTGACCTTAAACACTTCCAAGGACAGGGCATCCACAACTTTTCTGAGCAACCTGTTCCAGAACCTCACCACTCTCTCAGAAAAAAAACCTTCTCCCTGATATCTAAATATCCCCTCCTTTAGTTTAGTTTTAAACCATCCATCCTTGCCGTATCACAATCTACCCCTTTAAAAAGTTGATTACATTCATGTTTATAAAATTCCTTTAAATACTGGAAGGCTGCAATGAGATCTCTCTGCCTTCTCTCTTCCAGGCTGAACAAGCCAAGTTTCTTCAGCATCTCTTCATAGGACAGGTGCTCCAGCCCTTTGCCATTGGCTTGGCTGCCTGAGCACACTGTAGGACCGTTTTCAGTTGGCTGTCAAGTAACAACCCCAGATCCTTTTCCTCCATGCAGAATTCTAGCTACTTTGTCCCAAAAGTATGTAGGGATTCATGGGATTCCTGTGATCAAAGGACAGGTCCCAAGACTTGTTCTCCATGCAGCTCATACAACTGATCACAGCCCATCAGTTCAGCCCATCCAGATCACAGAATCATAGAAAGGCCTGGGTTGAAAAGGACCACTATGATCATCTAGTTTCAACTCCTCTGCTATGCGCAGAGTCACCCACCACTAGACCAGGCTGTCTAGAGCCACATCCAGCCAGGCCTTGAATGCCTCCAGGAATGGGGTATCCACAACCTACCTGGAAAATCTGTGCCATGCGTCACCACCCCCTGAGTGAAAAAAGTCTAACTTAATGTCTAATCTAACCTAAGCTTCCCCTGACTCAGTTTAAAAACATTCTGCCTTGTCTTATCAATATCTACCCTTGTAAACAGTAATTTCCCCTCCTGTTCATATGCTCCCTTCAAGTACCGGAAGGCCACAATGAGGTCTCCCCAGAGCCTTTTCTTCCCCAAGCTAAATAAGTCCAGTTCCCTCAACCTTTCTTCACAGGAGAGGAGCTCTGATCATCTTTGTAGCCCTCCTCTAGACCCCTTCTAAGAGCTCCATGTATTTCCTGTACTGGGGGATGAAAGCCTGAACACAATACTCCAGATGGGCCCTCACAAGAGCTGAGTAGGGGTGGACAATCACCTCCCTCTCCCTACTAGCCAACCCTTTTTTAATAAATCCCAGAACACAGTTGGCCTTCTGGGCTGCAAATGCACAGTACTGGCTCATGTCCAGTTTCTCATCTACCAGGACCCCCATGTCCTTCTCCGCATGGCTGCTTTCAAGGAGATCTTCCCCCATTTTGTTTAAACACCTGGGATTGCCCCAACCCAAGTGCAGCACCCCACATTTGGCCTTATTGAACCTCATTGGGTACCCATGGGCCCACTTCTCCAGCCTGTCCAGGTCCCTCTGGGTGGCTTCCAATGTATCGTGGCTCCAGTGTATCGACTGCACCGCTCAGCTTGGTGTCATCTGCAAACTTGCTGAGGGTGCACTTGATGCCATCATCTATGTCATTAATGAAGACATTGAAAAGCACTGGTCCCAAGACCAGTGGAACACTGCCTGTGACCAGCCTTCACCCTGACACCCTGACCATTAATCACAACCCTTTGGTTGCATCCAGCCAACCAATTCCTAATCCATGAAATAGTCCATCCTTCAAATGCACACCCCTCCAATTTAGAGAGAAGGATGTGGTGAGGGACCACATCAAAGGCTTTGCAAAAGTTCAGGCAGATGACCTCCATCGCCTTCTAGAGAGGAAGCTGTTGCCTGAGATGAAGATATCCCTCAGAACTCACTGAGCTGAACAAACCAAGTGACTTCAGCAGCTCTTTATAAATCTTGACCTCGAGACCTTTAATCATCTTTGCTGCCCTTCTTCAGGGGCATTAAATTGTTTTTTATCCTTCTTATACTGTAGCGCTCACAACTGCACAAAGTACTTGAGGTGAGTTCAGATCAGTGCAGAAAGAGAGTGGACCAATTATTACCCTCAACTGGCTAGTGAAACTGTGCTTAATGAATCATGGGAAATATAGTTCGCCTTTTTGGCTTCCAGGACACACTGCTGACTCACATTTGACTTGGCAGCCAGAACACTCTGATACTCTTTTTTGGGAATGCTTTCCAGAGTTGATTCATTTCAGGTGCACAACCTAGCACTGCTGTTCTTAAACTTTTTGTGGCTGATTTTTACTGAGACCTATAGTTTATCAAAAACTTTCTGTAATATGTCTCTGACTTGGAAGAAGCAAATAGCTTCTCCTAGATTAATATTGCCTGCAAAACTACTTAGTATTTAAATATTTTATAAATATTCTGTAATCTAAGGGGGCTTAAGAGGGGCTGGTCAACACTTAAGTGCAGTAACTGCAAGTGCACACTCAGTCTGAAAGGTCCTTATAATATGATGAAGATAAAATTCTGATGCAGGCAGTGGTGGAGCCAACAAGAAGAGGTGTGTTGCGGGACCTTGTTCTTATTAACAAGGAATGACTGGCTGGCGATGTGAAGGTTGAGGGCAGCCTGGGATTTAGCGGACACAGATTAGCAGAGTTCAGGATCTTGTGCAGAAGAAGCAAGGCAATAAGTAGGACTGCAGCCCTGCATTTCAGGAGAGCCAACTTTGTTCCTCTTCAGGAACCTATTTGCAGCTATCCCATGGGCTAGAGCATTGGAAGGAAAAAGGTCAATTTAGAGGTGATTGGTTTTTAAACATCACTGCTCCTATGTTCAGGATAAGTGCACTCCTAAGAATAAGAAATTGAGCAATAGGGATAGAGTTCTCTGATGATGCAAAGCTGGGAGGAGTGGCTGACACATGAGAAGACTGTTCTGCCATTCAGCAAGACCTAAATAGGCTGAAGAATTGGGCAGAGAGGATCTTAATGAGGTTTAGCAAGAGCAAGTGTGGGGTCTCGTATCTGAGGAGGAATAATTATATGCATCAGTACAAGCTAGAGGATAACGTCCTGGAGATGGGCTCTGAGGAGCAGTACTTGGGAGCTCTGGTGGATTACAGGATGGCCATGAGCCAACAGTGTGACCTTGTGGCCAAGGCCAATGGTATCCTGGAATACATCAAGAAGAATGTGGCCAGCAGGTAGAGGGAAGCCTGGTGATCCTTCCTCTCTCATCTGCCACAGGGAGACCTAATCTGGAATACCGTGCCCAGTACTGGGCTCCTCAGCTCAAAAAAGGCAAGCAATAATGAGAGCAAATTAATTTTAAAATATTCTGCAAAAGAATTACACAGTTTTAAATAATAGGAAAAAAAAAAAAAAAAAAAAAAGAAACAGCAGAATATGTTCATTTTTATCTGTTGTTTCTGCGAATAAACAAAATTTTTTGCTAAGTTGTGCCTAACTGATACAGTTAAAAGCAAAAATACTGAAACAACATAACCCAAATTTTAGCCTTTGGTCTCAAAATATGTAAATGGACTCCTGTAGCTGCTTAATTACTTCAAATAGTGAACTGCTTTCATCTTACTGTTTCACATGATGGCATGATCCCAAATGGACTTTCCCAGTTAGAAGTGATAGCTATATCCTGGGGGGTATTTATTCTTTTAATACTTTCTTTTACCCTTAATTTGCAGTAACCCAGATCTGTTTACTTTCAGGGCATGATGCAAGTATGCTGATGAAGGCTTCTGAGAAAATAGATAATGCCTAAGGGGTGGGGCTTTGTGGGAACAGTGTTATTTTTGTTGTCACTGCTGCATTTTTCCTATATCGCTTTTTTTTTTTTTTTTTTTCCATTGGGTTGATAAAGTCTGTTTTTGTCTTTTTCTTGACGGATTTTAAGCATGGGTGAAAAAAAGCTAAGAAAAATGTGTGATGCAATTATATTTTTTGTTATCATAATAAATATTCTGTTAATTCCATGATTCTTCTAATCATTGGGAAATGTACAATAAGAGCCAGTGATGTGGGAGTCATTAACTTGTGTAAACTTAAAAAAAGACTAGAAGTATTTCAACTGTGTTTTAGACAGTAACCATAATTTTAGCATAAAATAAGTATCATTCAAAAACTCCACAATTAGAAAGAGATATTGGTCCAAAACTACTTGCATTTCACATAAACAACAACAAAAAAAAAAAAACAAAAAAAAACTTTTTGCAGTTCAAGAAGGGTATATACAAATTTCTGCATCTGAGGAAGAAAAACTGCGTGCACCAATATATGCTGAAATACATTCAGCTGAAAAACAAGCTGTCAGAAAAAGCTTTTGGGGGTCCTGCTGAACACTAATTCGACCATAAGACAGCAACGTGCTCTTGTCCCAAACAAGGCTGTTCTGTATTAAGCATGGAGTTGCCACTACAGAACCATAGAATCATAGAATCGTTATCTAGAATCCTAATCATAGAATCTATAGAATCATATAGTTAGACGGGACATCTGAAAACCATCTAGTCCAATTCCCTTGCAATAAATATGGACCCATACAGATCAGGTTGTCCAAGCCTTATCCAACCTCACCTTGAAAGTCTCCAGGGCCAGGGCCTCAACCACGTCACTGGGCAACCTGTTACAGTGCCTCACCACTCCCACTGAAAAAGATTTTTTCCTTATATCTATCTAACCTAAATCTACCCTCTTTCACCTTGAAACTATTTCCCCTCATTCTATCACCACAGACCCTGCTAAAGAGTCTGTCCCCTTCTTTCCCGTAGCTCCCCTTTAGATACTGAAAGGCTGCTATCAGGTAACCTTGTAGCCTTCTCTTCTCCAGGCAGAAGAACCCCAAGTTGCTCATCCTGTCCTGATAGGAGAAGTGTTCCATACCATGAATTATTTTTGTGGCCCTTCTCTGGATGTGCTCAACAGGTCTACATCTGTCCCATACTGAGGACTCCATATCTGAATGCAATACTCTGGGTGAGGCCTCATCACAGCACAGAATAGAGAGGCAGGATCACCTCCGTCAACTGTCCGGACATGCTTCTTTAGATGCAGCTCAGGATACAGCTGGCTTTTTGGGCTACAAGGGCATGTTTCTATTTCATGTCCAGCTTCCTATCCATCAGTACCCCCACATCTTTTTCAGCAGGGCTGTACTTAATTCTTTCATCCCCAATTTGTACTGGTAATGGTTGCCTCATCGTAGGTGTGAGATCTTGCGTTTGGATTTGTTCATAGAGTCATCGAGGCTGGAAAAGACCACTAAGATCACTCAGTCCAAACATCAACCCATCCCAACCATTAGTCCACTAATATTCCTTTAATATCACTGCTACCCATCAGTACTCCTTTGGATCAAATCAGTCATTTCTTTCACCTTATTTTTATATGCAACACATTTGCAGGCTCCATCAGGTTTACAGGTTACCTAGTTTACAGGTCATTTTCATAAAGAAATTCATGAAACTCATAAGGGTACACTGCTGAAGCAAACTTGCTGAGGGTATACCTCATCACTGTATAGTGATGATCACTGTATAGTATCAGCCCCATCACTGACCCTTAGGGGTCATTATGCATCACTGATCTCTATCCAGACATTGAGTCATTGGCCACTGTCTGGACTTGATCCTGTAGCCAGGATCTTAATCCATTGACCAATCCACACATCAAATCTGTATCTTGCCAATTTGGAGAGAAAAATGTTGTGGGGTGCTGTGTCAAAGGTCTTCCCGAGACAGATGAATCTGTGGCTCTTCCCTTATCCACTGATGTAGTGACAACATCATATAAGGCCACTATGTTGATTAAGCAGGATTTGCCCTTGATGAAGCAATGCTTGTTCTCTGTTGTCACCTTTCTGCCTTCCATGTGCCTTAGCACAGCTTCAGGGAGGATCTGTTCCATGACCTTTCGTGGCAGAGGTGAGACTGACAGGTCCGTAGTTCCTGGGGTCATCCATTTTATTCTTTTTAAAAATGGATGTGATGTTACCTTTTTTTTCCAGTCCCCAGGGACTTTACCTGATTGCCACGACTTTTCAAATACCATTGAGAGTAGCTTGGTAACTACATCAGCCAATTCCCTCAGGACTCTGGGATGCATCTCATTGGAATCCGTAGACTTGTGGCTGTTCGTGTTCCTCAGGTTGTCACAAACCTGATCTTTGCTCACATTAGAAGGGACATTGCTTCCCTGATCCCCCTCTACCAAACCAAGTGTTTGAGGACTGTGTGGTGAGCAGTTATCAAAGAAGACTGAGGCAAAACATTTATTTAGCACCTCAGCCTTCTTGTCTTCTGTTACCAGCCTGCCTGTGTCACTCATTAGGTGGAGTATGTCCTCCTGGACTTTTGTTTTCCAGTTGAGGTACCTATAGAAGCCTTTCTTGCTCTTTTTGGAAACCCTAATCAAGTTCAGTTCAAGCTGGGCCTTGGCTTTCCTGATCCCATCCCTACGTAACCTAACAACTTTGTTATACCCTTCCCACAGTACTTGTCCCTTTTTCCACTGCCAGTGCATTTTCTTCTTGCTCTTCAGTTTGACCAGCAGTTCCCAGTTCAGCTACACTGGTCTCTTGCCTTCCTTTCCCAGGTTGCTGTATTTGGGGATGGAAAGCTCTTGCGCCCTGAGGAAAGCCTCATTAAAGATCTGCCAGCTCTGCTCCACACCCTTGCCCATGAGGACAGTTTCCCAGGGTATTTTGTTGATTAACTCCTTGAATAGCTGGGAGTTAGCTTTCCTAAAGTTTAGCTTCCTAATTTTACTCTTCGCCTGTCTTATATCCCTCTGAGAGTGAGCTCAACCACAACATGGTCACTATTGCCCAGGCAGCTTCTAATCTTGATGTTGCTAATCAGCTTATTTACATTGGTGAGCAACAGCCCCAACACTGCATCCTCCATAGCGGGGCAATCTATTACCTGTCTTAGGAAGCTTTCCTCAGTGCATTCTAGGAGCCTCCTCAATTGCCTACAGTTTTCTGAGCTACTCTTCCAACAGATGTCTGGATGGTTGAAGTCCCTCAGCTGGACGAGTGCTTGTGATTGTGACACCACCTGTAGCTGGAGATAGAAGGCCTTATCAATAGGATCTGTTTGATCTGGTGGCCTGTAGAAGATGCCAATCACAAGGCTTCCCTTGCTGCCTCAGTTTCTGTCATCCACAGGCTTCTGACTTGCTCATGACTGTTCTTTAGGGACAATCCTTCACATTCTATTCCTTTTCTGATGTAGATAGCAATACCTCCTCCCTTCCTTCCTCATCTGTCCTTTCTGAACTTGTAGCCATCAATAGCCACACTCTAGTTGTGGGAATCATTCCACCAGGTTTCAGTGATGACAATTATATCATGGTTTTCTAGTAGCACAGTAGTTTCCAGCTCCTCCTGCTTGTTTCCCAAGCTGCATGCATTGGTGTAGAGTCACTTCAGCTGGACAGCTGGTCTTATAACTTCCTTAAAGGATAACTCCTTAATTTCTTTTAGGTATTTCCCTTGGTTTTCCCCATTGTGTTCTCTTGTTGACCCAGCAGTCACTGCCTCATCATCATAGAGTTTTGCATGTGCTGCAGTGCTGCCAGGAAATCTCAAGGTAGCAGGTCACTCAAGGCTCCTAGGCTCCTATCAGCATACTATCCCTCCAGTATATTTATGCCTTCCCACACCTTATCATGGGAAGACTCACTATTCCCCTCATCTCCCTTCATATCTAGTTTCAAGCCCTCCCCATGAGCCCAATGATGCTTGAAGATGCGATTCTTCTCTTCTTGTGAGCAATAGTGAAGCCACAATTGAAGCACTGGGATGTGTGCTGCTCATCCCAGTACAAGAGAGACAAAAAACTGCTCAATAAAGACCAATGAAGAATCACAAAGACACTGAAGTCATTGGAGCATCTCTACTACGTGAAAACTCTGAGAGATCTGGGTCTGTTCAGCCTGGAGATATGAAGGCTCGGTGGAATTTTAACTATATATATATATATATAAATATCTTATGGGGATTGCAAAGGAAACATAGTCATGGTCTTCTCATTGGTACCCAGTGTCATGACAGGAGGTAGTGGCCATTAACTAGAACAAGTAAAGCTCCTTTAGGAAACTATTTTTAATTGTGAGAGTGAACAAACACTGGTACAAGTTGCCCTGACAGGTTATGGAGAAGTTGTGGAGTCTCTCTCTCTCCCAGTGCACAGATATGTTCCAGGTAGCCTTGCAAGAGCAGGGGATTTGGATAAGATGACCAGTAGAAGTTCTTTCTAACTTCAGACATTTAGTGAAGGAGAAAAAAAAAAATCCTTCAGTTTTCTTTGGACTGGCTCAATCACATGGATTTTTACATACTCTGGACAGAGATTTTAAGATGACAATAACAAAGATTCAATCCATTTTTTATAAATTCTAATACTGCTATGCAGTACATTTTAATGTAAATCACTAGAATATTGAAGTAATAGCACACTTTCAAACACCTTAGTGTTGCTATATAAGAAAGAAAAATATATTAATCTGATAATGCAAAGGTTTCTGGAACCTGGTGCTAACAGTATAGTATGGGAAAACCCTCCGTATTTGAACTACAGGCAGGTTTCTTGCCAGAAGAAATTTTCAAATTCATAGAGGATCACAGAGAATGTGGAAGACAAGACAAAGAAAGGGAGTCAAAGGGAGAGAGACAGATGCAGAAACAGACATATACAAGCACAGACACAGAGAGACACAGACAAAGAGAAAGAAAGAGATGGAAACAGAAGACAAGCAGAGATAAAAAAGTTAGATTCCAATACTAACACATATCAATTAATAGAACATAAAGAAAAACATCTGGGCTACTTCTTGAATATCATAGGCATATGATGACTTAAGAGAATGCTAGAGGATGCCTGAATGATAATGAATTTGCCAGGAATAATTTTTTATATTTTTATCTTCTGCATCAATTAATAAGATTTAACAGTTGTTATTATTACAATATGCTTTTCTTAGAAATGAGAATCATATTTGATAAAAATAAACTAATTATTTAGCAGACCTAACTTAATTCAAGTTTCATAAATTAAAACAATTCCCCAATTTCTCATTTAAAAAAAAAAAAGACGATAATGATAAAAGGATAAAAGATCAATTACTGCTTGAAGTAGAGACCTGATTTTGTAGAAATTTTCTGAAGATAATTATATAAGGAATTGTCTCAAATAATCAACTCCATTTAGAAAAAAATGTTATGAATTAAACACTGAAAATTTCAAGTACACACAATGACTATTAGCAGTACAGAACGACAAAGGCAGTTCAATTTGTCTCATTCTGCACTGTAAAAAAAGCTTTAAGAATATTGATCTGATTTGAGAACTATGATTGCTTCAGGATGTACAGTAGATATATCATTATTTTATTTTCAGAAATACCAGGCAGACAAAGATATTAACAAATGCCCCTTTCAGTAATACTCACTACTGAAATACTCATCACTGAAATGAGGAAGAAATAAATTCTATTAGCACTTTATTTGCAATATTAATGTTGACTGCTATTTTTATAATCATCTTAAATGGAAATTCAAAAATGTACTCTTAGTTTTGATTATTAAAAATCATGTGAATGCTTCGATGTCCTAGCTAAACATAATCTCTGCAATTTTAATAACTAATTTTAGAATGTTGACAAAGTACAATTTCCTTGTAGAGTTAATGCATCTGAGATAAAAATATATTGTTTTAAAAAGCCTATGCTATTAGTTCATATGACTACACATTCTTCTATGCTCAGCCTCACAACATAGGTGGAAGTTCAGAAAGGAAGAACAAACAAACACACATGCAAAAACAAACAACAAAAACAACAAAAAACAGAAACATAAAACAGAAAATATATAATTTTAACAAGATTTTAAGGGCACCATTTTTCCATAGATGTTGTCCACTGTAAGGTAATAGTATATTGAATTAACAGATACGTCAACTTCACTCATTAAAAAAAAATAAAAGCACAGCATTACATGTAATAAAAGAAATATTGCAAGAAGAGCGATAGCTATAAATACTGCTTATGTTAATTTATTTCTAATTATAACAGCACTTTCCCCTCTTTGCTATTTGAATATTTTGAGCTACTATTAATTCGCCAGGAGCAGCTTTCATTTTCCATATATCTTCAAGACTTGATTAGATAAAATTTTTTAGAGTTTTAAAACATTTACACTTTGAATATATAATTTCACTTATTTATGTAGACATTCATTAGTGGTATGAGAATGGGAGATATGATTAAATAATAGGTTTGCTTTTCATTTAGATTATGATGCAAAGTTGAATATGGTGCATTATCCATTTTCTACAGCTTTTATTATATAATGTGTGAAAAGATCATAATAATGTTATGCTTGTAGGCTTTCAAATCTTTAACCTGATGAAACACTGTAACAAGTAATACAAACACTCTTTCAGAAATTGGTAGTATATAATTAGCACTTTTATTTTCAGAACCTGGATAATTGTTAAAAAATGGATACCTATAACAAATGCCAGTAAATCTCTGCCCTACTGTGGGCTTAATGTATATCACTAAACAGTAAGCCACTGCTATAAGATTTCGGAATGTATAAGATGTCTCCTATTTGCCTCCACACCAATGGGCATTTCCTCTTTCATGAAGGAGAAAAATGACTCAATCACAGGCTTGTTCAAGGCTGGCCTACATTACTGGATATCACACAGTTCCTTCTGAATGCAGAGCAGGGTCAGCTATAAGTTGACCAAGAAGGTCTGAATAACTCCAATGATGGACACTTCTCAACCTTTTGAGAAGCTGTTCCAGTCTTTGACCACCCCTACTATAAAATTTTGTTTATTTTTGTATGTTTGTTTTTTAATATATAAATAGAATTTAGTCTCTTTTATTTTGTCTCTCTGTCTGGTTACTGAGCACCACTAGAAGTGTCTGGTTACATCTTTGGATTACGTCCATTGGGTATTGTTAACTTCTCCCCTCAGGTATGTACATTCTGCAAAACTTGCTGAGTGTACATTCTGTCTTACTGCCCTAGTCAGTAATGAAGATACTAGATAGCATTGGACCTGCTACTGTCCACTGAAGTATAAAAGCAGGGACTGTTCTTGAGATGGACTGCAACACTCTGGAACTCTGCAACACTTGGTCATTCAGTTAGTTCGCACTCCAAGTTACTGTCCTCTTGTACTTTATCCTACTGTTTGTGAGAATGCTATGAGATGCTTCTACAGGGCTTACTAAAATCAAACATTCACTGTTCTCCCTTCACTCATCCTATCATCTCATTGTAGATTTGTCCTCATTATGTTAAAAAATGCTTTACAGGAGGACCTGATGCTCAGACTTCTGAGGGTTTGAGGTTAGGCTTACTGGCCTGTAGTTCTCCAGATCTTCATTTTCTTCCTTCCTGAAAATAGTAGTGATGTTTTCTCTCTTCCAATCTTCAGGAACATTAAAACCTTTGGAAGATAACAGACTGGTTTCGCAATTACGTCACCCAGATATATAAGCTCTCTAACAGCATCCTGTTAGGTTGCAGCGACTTGTGTATGTTCACTTTATACAAATGCTCCCTAACCAGATTCTCCTCCATTAAATGTACACATTTTCCCTCTGGGCTCAAGCATCTGGAAGAACTAAAAAACAGCTCATACCAGAGTAGGCAGAGGTGAAGAAGGCATTCACTACCTAAATTTTTTCTATGACCTTTGCCTCCACGTCTCCTCCTCTATTCTTTCTCATCTTTCTAATGAAAATTTAGATGAATCTATACATATATATATATATATATATTCATATATATAACTGATAGGAAATCGAAGACCAAACAAGACACACTCAAGGTGAGAGAAAAAAAATACATGAATTGTGAGCACATGCAACAATAAAAGCTTTGTTTTAAGATTGTTATTGAACATTTTCTCCAATTGAAATGTTAATTTAATGTGTATAGATAATGTGAAAAAATGTATTATAAACAAATAAGTGATTTTTGAGTTCTTAATAACAAAAAGAAAACCTTAAAAAAAAAAAAAGAAAACCATTTTTTTTCTCCACCTCAAATAATACTTTTTTTTTGCCAGTTTTTCAATTTTTAGGCAGAATTAATCAGATTTACATAGTGAAAACAAATTCTTAAAAGTAATTTGCTTTCCCCCTGTTCTTTTGTCCTTTTAGTTTTAGGCTAGAAGTCAAAACACTGAACATTTTTAGAAAGATTCTTACTAAGTACATTTTACATGCTACATCTATCTGCCAAAATAGAAACACACTGCAGTTGGTGGTGATCTTTCAAAATAGCAAAGGAAAAGGTCACTTAAGGCTTTATTCTCTAAGGTGTTATGTGGCTAAGAATATGCTTTAAAACTTCGATGTGTGACATATACTCAAGATCTTGCACAGTCAGTCCCTAGCAAGGCAATACTGATAACTAACTGGTGCCGCCATTTAGAATTATCAAGTACAATACTATTTCTGAACATTGAAATTCTTTGTAGCTGGGATGCATGAAGCAAGGAATTAATTGCAGAGTCCTCTGAGTACTTAACTTCTATGTTCAGAATAAACTTGAGAATCCTAGCAGCTTGCTGTCTGTAGAACAGCTTTCAAAAGTCCTCATTATGACTATAAAATCTATACTTCTCCACTTACTCATACATATAACTGCAAGGGCAAGTTGTGCTGAAAAGCTGCACTTACTGTAGATCTGAATTTTGCTTTCTTCAAAACATAATGTGTTGATCACTTCAAGCCTAGGTGATAATATTAATTTAAAAAGTTTTCTCTGCATTTTTATTTCTGTAATATTTATTTGCTTGCTTGTTTGAATAGATCGATAGTATTTCTGGCCAAGGAGTTATTATATTACAAACTTAAACAAAATTTAATAGCATCATGTTCACAGCTAAATATAGCCAGTTAGATTTTAGATATGCTACAAAACACACAGCATGCAAAAATATTTTATAATTTCCCATTTGTATCTGTTTTATTAATAGAAAATACAAAATAGTTCTAATTAAGCATCATAATAGTTATCTCTAATAAGAATAATTAGATAATTAACAATTATTATGAATGTTATCTATAGAGCCTTTGTATGATTGCTACAATTGATCTTTAATTATTCTATCTAAAAAGCAACCACTTTGACTCATTTTCCTAAAGATGATTTAAATCTTTCATATCATTACAGCTGTCCCTGAAAATATTTCCTTGTTTTGTTAAAAAAAAAAAAAAAAAAAAAAATCAGTCCTATATCTGCTTCTTTGCAGGTTTCATATTAGTTTATTTTGTGTTTAAGCACTGAAGAAAGCATATGTTTCTGTGATGAAACTTTGTAGGCTACAAAATCTGTTAATGCACTTTTACAAAATGACTCTTTGCAACACCCACATTCTGAAAAAGAGGGCTGAACAGGATGCAGCCAGGCCAGTTATCGTGCGGCTGTCTGAGCCACATTGCATCAGTTTGAAAGATGTTCTAATTTACATCAACTGGTTTAGCTTCTGAGTGGTCACATGCTTTCCGCAATACAAATGCTTACCACTTTTTATTACTCTTTGGTTCAGCATCTTGTTTCACAAGTCTTCTGAGGAAGGAAATGAAGGGGACAATTCTTTCCACTTTCTGTTGTCTGTTCTTATCTTTAATAGCTACTCATCCCTAGGTTTCATACTTCAGAATAAAAGTAGTCAGAGAAAGCTGCTATTTGTGTAGAGGTAGTACACTGCAGAGGTAAAGCTGGAGAACAAAGATCCTCTTACTCTGTTTGCAGAAAGAGAAAGGGAGAAGGAAGAGGAGAGGGGGAGGGAGAGAGAAAAGAAAAGACAAAGGGAGAGGGAGAGGAAAAGGGAGAGAGAAAGAGAGAGGGAAAGAGGGAAAAGGGAAATGGAAGAGGAAAGCAAAAAAGGGAAAAGGGAAGAGAAAGGAGCAAGGGGAAATATGGAAGTAGGAAAACCTTTATACTTTTAAATCAAGTGTTCCCTGCAGTCCCTTAAAAAAACAAAACAAAACAAAACAAACAAACAAACGTCATTTTTATAACATTTCTGTTGATAAATCAGCATGCCTATCTTGTATATAAATAAGGTATTTGGGGCATATTCTGATACAAATGATAGTGTAATGAAATATGTTTTCTTGATATTGATAGACATCCTCTCTTTGCTTTGGCATCTTTCTTCACCTGCAAAGAAAGTAGGTGCAAAGGAAATAACTGAAGAAGAAAATTGCTTTTACAAACTGATGCTGCCAGAATTTGGGTAGGTTTATTCACATGCCAGAGATGTTAAATGCTACTTCATTAATTTGCTCTCAAATCTATAACTTATAAAACTTAACAAGATTTTCCTTTTTTTTTCAATTACAATTCAAAATAAGTATTTATTAAAAACTTTAAAACATTTATCAATAATATTCAGTAACATTTAATGTATATGTATTCGAATAAATAAAGTCTGTTAAACCAGTTTTGGAGATTCTTCTCCAATCTTATTTCCATAGGAAGTCTGTAATAATTAGAGTGAGACGGAGAAACAGGAGCTTGGCTTTTGTTGTTGCTGTTGTAAACCAATGAAAAACACTTTATCATGGTATGCCTGGAACTTTCTTTCTAACATTTGCAAGATACTGATTGCCATGACAACAACCTAAAGGCTGAAGACTTGGCGTAGAGGAGGGAGCGCAGCATAGACAGGACATCCTTGCTCTGCCCAAAACTCTCATGTTTTGCTGCAGAAGCTTTGTCCACAAATTTGTTTATGGCAAACTTGATTATTGCCAATTTGTTTGCTGTTAACTAATTTATGAACTTCTGATAGCAAACACTGTAAATTTATCAAGCATAAAAGGATGCCTGAGAGAAGATCTGGTGAGCTTTGAGACTTCTATATTTAGAAACTTCTGGATCAGTGCACTCACAGATCAAGAGCACTCCTCTTCCCTCACAGTTGGCCAAATCAACACTGGAACCCAGAACTGTGATCTCTTTGTCCTCTCATATCTCTCTCTCTCTTTTCTCTACTCCTCCCTCCCCCAACAACTCCTCATCCCATTTCTCTCTTTTCTTTTTCTCTCATGAAGTTTTTAACGTGATTATCTATAAAGTTACATAGCTTAGGTGCACAGTTTAGACAGATATAATTGTGTGCCAGTACCTGTAAGATAATTTTATTAGAGAGATTATCATTAAAATTAATGATTATATTTTGTTGTTAATCTAACTAGGAGGATTTGAGAATCTGCTCATCCCTCCCTCTTTCATGAGCTGAACATGATAGTTGTTTTTCCAAATTAATTGAAACATCTCCCAACCATTTCAGAAACTGTGTATTATAAAGCATAAAAAATTATTTATATTCAGATATTTGTTTAACATTTTAAGAAGAAAAAAAAACCACAAGAACAATATTTTTTTTATTTTAATTTTATTATAGCGCCTCAGATTTTAAAGGTATAGTTTTCAGAATCATAATGCTGTACAATTAATAGCATATAGGGACTATTTAGGACCACTCTAATATTTTATTTACATCTGAATTTTTCTGTTTGTTTTATTGTTTGTTTTTAAATTATTATTATTATTATTCCAATGTATTGCATATATAGATGTATAAAATATTCTGATTCCAGAACTATAATAGATTGTAAAGACATAAATAAGAAAACTAACCAAATTAGTAGTGTCACTAAACACTGGCTACAACAGCGTCCCAGCTTCAAGAGTGGTACCAAACCTTGTGGAAATTTTCCCATCTACTGCAAAACCAAGAGTTATACTATTTTATCTGAAAAGAGAGGACTAGCATAGTAATTGAGAAAAGGCAACACAAAAATATTCTAAAATTTTTATTTAATTTTAAAAATAAACCACTTTGGGCACTTTGCTCTATCATTATTTTAGATATCAGTATGGAAAGGAAAATAGTAATTACTAGGTAGGAATCTTATATTGAATTTCAAACTTCAAAAATTTAAACATAGTTTGATATACACTGATACTTCATTTTTGCACAAGTATAAGGAAAAATGCAAATTTGGTGTATTTACCCTTACTATCAGGAAACAAAACAAAACAAAAAAATCAAAACCCAACAACAACAACAAAAAACTCTCATGAGTTTTGCTATATGAATGAAAGTTAAGATTGTGGGAATATGCAGAATGAGTACTTTGGTGTCTTTTTTCACTCAAAAACAAACATGTTAGTGACAATTGTTACAAAAGGGACATAAATTGCATATAAAGTCTTTTGGCTTAACCAGCGTCTTCAATTATAGTAGTATTAATTCTATAAAATACTGGATCTTTTGCTACAACTCGTGTTGACATGGCCTTTTTTCAGATATATAAAGACTTATTCTACTTGATTACAGAGATTACAATAGAAGTTATGTCTTAACTAAAAGTATTGTGACTATAGAATCATAGAATCACAAAGTTGGAAAGACCTGCAAGATCACCTAGTCCAATTGTCCTCCCATTACCGTTGCTACTATAATCTACTAAACCTTATCTTGTAGCTCCTCCAGGCGCCACTTCAACAGTGCCAGGGATGGAGACTCCACCACCTCCCTGGGCATGTCATTCCAGTGTCTAACCACTCTCTGAGAGAAAAAGTTTTTCCTTATGTCTAATCTAAACCTCCTCTGGTACAACTTGTGGCCATTTACTTGCGTCCTGTTTGATACTTAAGAGAAGAGGTGAAACCCTTCCTCATCATAACCTCCCACCAGGAAGTTGTAGAGATCAATGAGGTCTCCTCTGAGCCTCCTCTTTTCCAGACTAAACAATCCAAGCTCCCTCAGCCGCTCCTCATAAGAATTAGGCCCCAGACCCCTCACCAGTTTCGTTGCCCTTCTCTGGACAAGTTTCAGTGTCTCAATATCCTTCTTGTAATGAGGGGCCCAAAACAGAACACAGTACTCAAGGTGCGGCCTCACCAGTGCTGAATACAGGGGGATTATTACATCCTTGCTCCCGCCAGCCACACTATTTCTAATGCATGCCAGGATGGCATTGGCCCTCTTGGCAACCTGGGCACAGCATCAGCTCATGTTCAGCCGAGCATCAACCAACACCCGTAGGTCCCACTCCTCTTCACAGTCATCCCCAAGATGTAGCGCTGGTATAGGTCATGAGAAAAGACGTTAAACGAGAGAGGCCCCCAGACTCCTGGGCGACACCACTTGTAAAGGGTCACCAGCTGGATTTAACTCCATTAACCACTACCTACTGGGCATGGCCCTCTATCCAGTTCCTTACCCAAAGAACGCTATACCTGTCCAGGCCACGTGCAGACATTTTACCCAGAAGAGAGACCGTGTCAGAGGCTTTGCTGAAGTCTAGGTAGACAACATCAGCAACCTTTCCTTCATCTACCAGGCTGGTCACACAGTCGAAGAAGGAGATGACCTTGGTCAAAGACAACCTGCTTTCATTAACCCATGCTGGCTGGGCCTGATCCCCTGGATGCCACGCACATGCTGTGTGATCTCAAGATGATTTGCTCCATTACTTTCCCTGGCACCAAGGTCAGGCTGATAGGCCTGTAGTTCCCCAGATCATCCTTATGGCCCTTCTTGTAGGTGGGAGTCACATTGGCAAGCTACAATCCTCTGAGACCTCTCCAGATAACCAGGAGCACTGGTAGATGGCTGAGAGCAGCTTGACAGTCACCCCCGCCAGGTCGCTCAGCACCCTAGGATGGAGCCCATCCAGTCCCATGGACTTGTGACAGTCCAGATGGAGAAGGAGCTTTTGAACCATCTCCACCTGAATCACTGGGGATATACTCTGTGTAGCACCCTAGACTTCCAGATCAGGGTGTAAAGTGTCCTGAATGTAACTGATCTGCCTATTAAAGGCAGATGTAAAGGCATTGAGCCTTCTTGTCCTCAGTGGCCACATTCACTGCTGCATCAAGTAAAGGATGGAAATTCACCCTGGTTCTTCTCTTATTGTTGATATATTTATAAAAGGACTTATTCTCTTTTACTGGGGTGGCCAATCTGATCTCAAGTTGAGCTTTTGCCCTCCTAACTTTCTCCCTGCATACCTTAGCAACTTCACTGTAATCTCCCCAAGTAGCCTGTCTCTTCTTCCAAAGGACATAGAGTATTTTTCTTCTGGAGTCTCAACAATAGTTCTTGCCTTATCCACACCAGTCTTATTCCCCTATGGCTCGTCTTATGGCATTCAGAGACAGCCTGTTCTTGTGCCTTTCATAATTCCATCTTGAGGAGTGTCCAGGCTTCTGGAACCCCTTTCCCCCTAAGGAGCGACTCACAAGGGACACATGTTACAAGCATTCTGAACAGGTCAAAGTCCACCCTCTTGAAGTTCAACATATTTGTATGCTGAGACTAACATATCTTGCCGTAAGCTACATTAAGGCTTATTAACACAGCATACAACATTAAAACAGTCAATTCAAGTTTAGAATAAAAAGTTGTTTACTGCTTTTTCGCATCCATCAAATCGCTGCCATTCTTATGTACCGAACTCCAAGGTGCCCACCTCTGTTTATCTAAATTACTCTTATACTGGAGTTTTCGGAGCACTTTCCAACCCTGAATAAATTCATTTTGA
The DNA here is from genome assembly GCF_019232065.1 of Centrocercus urophasianus. Taxonomy (NCBI): domain Eukaryota; kingdom Metazoa; phylum Chordata; class Aves; order Galliformes; family Phasianidae; genus Centrocercus; species Centrocercus urophasianus. The sequence goes on from NW_024884833.1 coordinate 2,489,215, forward strand.
TGCATTCCTGTGAGAAACACCAAAGCTAAGTGCTATAACCAGTTACATACTGTGGTGCTGCTAAACTCAAGCTTGTTGTGTCCAAGCTATCTTTAGAACTAGAAGCAATGATGTGCTTTAGTGCAGCTGTAAGCTTGACTGAACTAGTTATGGCTACTGCTTCCCAAATGCAACTATACCCAGCCATACAATGCTATATGGTTTTGTACTGAGTTACACCAACATTAAAACCCTATCAGATCTTGACGGAGTTCCTTTATTTGTACTCTATTAGCTACATAGAGCTGCCCCAAGATAGACACTCCTAAAGGGAAATTAAGCACAGTATTTTTTGGTATTGTAAAAGTGAATCTCTAGACACTCTAAGATGAAAATAAAACAAAATCCATCTATCTACATTAACATATTTAAGAGGCATTCATAATGACAGCCCTCAGTTTTGACAAGGATATCAGATTCCAAAATAACCCATCTAACAAAAAGGAGGTAGCAAGGTTAGGTGTCTTTTAGATACATACGCATTTTGGATAGTGTTACGGAGCTTACAATGAAGGAAGTCATTGAACACTGAACTTCTGAACTCAGTCTTCTTTTCTCAGTAAGTAAAAGTTGTGACTTCTCTTATTGCTCATTTTAGACTCTGCTTTAACGTTATTAGTATTATAAAGGATGCCTTTGAAGAAGTGTGTCTATCAGGAACCTAATCAAATAAATTGGCCTCTTTTTCTTCCAGTTTCTGAAAGTCAGAACTACAGCTACACTCGATATCATTTTAATTCTTTCTTCAGATAGATAGGTGACATTTGGACTTTGGCTGTATTCTGCTTGTAAAAAAAATAAAAAAAAAAATACTATTACTTATTGCTCATTGCTCAGGTCAATAAATATTAGTGGTAACAAGAGGAGAAAAAAAAACTCAAGAGAATGGAAAAAGGAGAATGTAAGAGCACTTTGGAACTGCAAGCATGAAATTTTATTCATATTGTGCACCTTCGGTGGTGGATAAAATTAATGCCTATTGTTTGAATTCTGAACTGCAGTAGTTATATCAGTGTGACAATGAATGTATGAAGAATACCATCTGATACAATTTTGAGGACAATGTAACAGATAACACTGCATACTAATATTAAGTAGTGCTTAATATTAAGTAAAGATATTAAGTATCCTTATTAAGTAAGGATATAAAAAACAACTAACCAACCAACTAAAGAAAAGCTCTTTCTTTAATGTGCTAAACACTTCTGAGTTGTAGAAGACAAAATGTATTCTGCTGACTGCAGGACATTACTTACAATTAATTTCATATTAATACATAATTTCATCTTCCGAACATGTGAAAATACGCAGAAATTTCAAAGTTTACAAACCCTAATTTTCTAAATGCGTGTCCTTCGACTAAATGAAATAAATAAATACATAAGACCGTTTTTATGTCGTATTAACTAGATTAAGTTTTTAAGGATAGTTACATTTCAGTGAATTAATACAGCACCAGAATCATAACAGAAGCTCCTTTACCTAAGACACTCTCCAAAATTTATCATATATGCCCATAGTTGGACTACTTAAGAAAGCAGGACGTGGTATTTACCAAGTATAAAATTAAATAAATAAGTAAATAAAAAAAATGACTATGTAACTTTCGGACTAGAAAGGATTTCTTTGTCTGATTGGGAGAATCAATTCAATACTGAATTTTATGCTTTTACTGTCATTTCAGGTATTTCATGTCAGGTATTTCATAATGCACTCTAAAAAAAATTCTTCCTTACAATCACATTACAATCTTCATGAAACTAAAGTTGTAAGAAAACTATCACATCCCCAGACTGCAAGAAATATTGCAAGAATCTATACAATTATATCCAACAAATTTTCCCCTGCATACTATTCTTTTTCATATTCATATTTATTTATTTCACACTTTTGAAATGCAAGTCACAGAGTGCTTCTCAATTTTCTAATTACATAAAATCATTTTTTCAATTAAAAATGTTACAGATCATTTATTTATTCATTTGTTTATTAAGGACATACTACTTCACTACTACTAATTTTGCATTCTTTGGTATGTGTCTCTATCAAAATATGAACAGTTACAAAAGACAGCATTATTATAGGCAAAATATACCTGGCTGTACAATGCATGTAACTTTATATTTTAAAACAAAAATTAAATAAAACATTAACTACAATAAGAAATCTGAATAATCAGCTGGAAAAAAAATTGCTGTATTTCTTTTTCTTAGCATTAAAAAAAAAAAAAAAATGTTCACAACAATCATTGAATCTATGTCATTAAATAAACCAAAGGAACTTCTCTTATTGGAATTTATACAACTAAAACCATTTGAAGAGGGTTGACATGCATGTGATCATTCTTACAGAAACACTGAATATATAGAAGAGTTTAAAGAGAAAGCACACCTAAATCTATAGACTGCATGACATTTCAGCTCTTACAGTAGTCTAGTAAAATCACACAGAAATTACAGCCTAATTTGACATCAGAATCAAATAAACTTACTACTTCAGCAGCAATATTACAGGAATTCTATTTAACTATAATAGATCTTACAACTATGGGAAAGAGTACCAAAAGTCAAACAGATGTGCTGTGCACTTACTAGAGTGCATTTTAATTACTGAAAAACACCCTGACTATAAATGCATTACTTTTCAGAAAAGATTCATAATAGATTATTCCACCAACCTTCAATAAATTTAACAATTAAATATTTTAACAATTAATTTAAAAATTAATAAATATATTGCCCTAACTGATAATAAAACTGAGAGTCAAATCTTGATCATTGGTTTATCATTTCTCTTTGAAATGACTTTTACGCACAAAAGTGTTTTTAAAAGTTTCATGATATTTTGAAGATACCTAAAATAGATGCAGTAGCTAAACTGAGTGTAACTGTGACTTACTTTGCAAGATTACTGTTTATGAATGAGATCACTACCTAACTCACAAAAAATTAGTGTTAGTTCTGAATGTGATATGGATTATGATGATGTGCTGTATAAAAATAGCCATTTAATATATTTGAATCTAATCATTAATAAAGAGATAGAGTTTGAGACATTTTATAACTGGAACATTCTGCTAACATAATCTCACTCTCACTCAAATATATCTAAAAAGTTATTATCTGATTATGTAAATCTGATGTTGATTATCATAGCATCTTTTTGAAAGTAATTCCTACCAAATGAAGTGGTTCCATATCTATGAATCTGTAAAGCTCATAATTTCATTTGTCATATTGTCCTTAGTGCCACATTCCCGAGTTTAAAAAAAAACCCTATTTCTGCTAATTTCCTGTGTAGAAATTACCATCAGTCTCTCTAATCAAACACACTGAAAAAGTAAGATTTGAAGTAACTTCAATTATTTGCAATTTTTTTTCAAAACTTATTTAAATCGTTGTTTGTCACTGACATGAAATTCATTACAACTAATTTAAATCTTCTATTTTCTGCATGTGCAATAGGAAGTACATTTTTCTTCTTCTGAACGACCATGCCATATGGTTTTCCACGTTTATATGTGTGTTTAACAACCTTCCTTGTAAGCCCTATGTTTCTCTCTTGAAAAAGAAAAAAAAAAAAAGATAAAATGTATCTTCTCTTTCAATAATTCATATTGGATATTAATGAATCACTGAAGCTAGTATTTTTTCTTTTTCTGTTAATATTATTTTGACATTTTCCATATCGTATATATAAACAGCCTCTCTTTTGTTATTTAATCATCATAGACAGCAAAATATAGATGCCATTGAGCAATAATTTGCAGCTTGTGCACTTCTTTGTTAGAAAACAGGAATAACACTGCTCAGAACAATGTGATTTTCAAGAGGTCTAACATATTAAGTTATTTATTAGTTCCGAAGTGCTTAGTAAATTCTTGAAAGCAAAGCTCCCAAGAGCAACTTTTTTGTTTCTATGTTTGAAGCTTTTTTCTGCCTTCTCTGTGATATTATATGAAATTGAATAAATATAGACCAGTAAAAACTGTACATGCATTCAATAAGGCCTGTATTCCTGGGATATTTATTTGCGATAAACACAATTAGAAATTGTCTTATTTTTGTATTAACAAAATTTATTAACGAAATTTCAAAACTGAAAGAAGTGGGAGATAAAACAGGTGCAGAAACCACTCAGCATTTTCTAGGCTTTCACTTTTATTGTCGGGAAAGAAGACAACTATTCAAGTCTCTTCAACAAGGAGTAGCTCAAGAGGAAAAGTAACTGATTCTGATTTTTGTCTTTTACCTTTTCTCTGTAGCACGATTCTTAAGATTCTTTACTAAAGAACAAAAAATTGAGTTATAATGTAAAAGTTGTACTTTGAAAATCTATTATTAAGTTTAGTTCTACTAATTACATTTGCTTATTCTGCTGCTTTAATTATAGAATCATGGAAAGACTTAGGTTGGAGGGGACCTTAAAGATTATCTAGTTCTAATCCCCAGCCATTGTCAGGCTGCTATCCAGGCAGGATGCTCAGGATGCCATCCAGCGTGGCACTGAATGTCTCCAGAGATGAGACATTCACAATCTCTTTGAGAAACCAGTTCCAGCATCTCACCACCCTGTGAGTAAAGAATTCTTCCTAACATCTAACCTAAATGTCTGGTTTTTTTATCCAAATTCACAATAAATATACACCTAGAAAATAAACGTCATGCTTCATTGAAAAGATGTTCCAGTCGCATATTAGTCACAATTTATAAAATCTCTTTTGAAGGATCAATTCATTCCTATATGCTTTCCTATTTGATTAACTTGATTAACTGAAATAGTTGTTTTTTTTTCTTAAAAAAAAAAAAAAAAAAAAAAAGCACCTGTTGTAAGACAAAAGTTATTCCATTTCCTTTGGTTTCATACTTATTGACAACTAAACTCCATCACATTGAGTATCTCAGTTTTCCCTTACTCAAAAGAAGAAGAAAAACATAATGGAAAAGGGCTCAAGGGTTAATGTAAAGAGAACAGGAGAGCTGCTCATTAATAATCATCACAGTTAAAACAGATTCACGATAGGAAGATTACTAAAATTTACTGCCTATCACTACAGACTACTAGTACAGTAAGAAACTAGAAGGAAACTAAAAACATCATGCTTCTACACTTCACTTTCTCCTGACTCCTCCCTTCAAATAGCACAGGGAAAAGGGAATGGAGGCTGCAATCAGTTCACATCTACCTCTTCTCTACCTGCCCTTGACACAGGTGGTGTTCCTCCCACAGGATGCCATCCTTCCCAAACTAATTCTGACTGGGCTTCCCACAGGCTGCAGCTTTCCCTGCACTGCTTCAACATGGCTCTGTACCAAAAGGCTCACCCTTCAGGTACTGCCTCACGTAAGTCCCCCACGGCAGCAGCTCCCCCAGCCCCCAGCCCCCTGCCCCCCTCCCCCCTCCACTAGGACTGCTCCCCACAGGCTAAAGCTCTGACCGGGTGTCCCTGTGAAGATTATCTGTGAGCTGTGCCTCCTTCAGGCCTCATTAACTCTGCACCATAGGCTCCTCCTTGGCTGCATGTGCAAATCTGTTTCACGTGGTGTCCATGGGCTGCAGGGGTGTCATGGTTCTATGTTTTTGTTTTTTTTGTTTTTGGATTTCAGTAT